>NC_067227.1:1480000-1755000 GCF_019924925.1 Ctenopharyngodon idella
CACCAGTTATATCGGGGTCTTTATGTAATGCATTGTCTTTACACTTGTGTCTTGCAGGGCTCTCTTCACCTATGAGGGCAACACCAATGACATCAGGCTGGCAGAGAAAGGAGGTGGGTTTTCTTCCGCCATTATAGTGTGGAGACAATTAGTGAATTACAGTCATTCACACTAGAATCATGTGGTATGTAGGCTTTAAAACAGTGTTTAAAGCAAACAGTATCAGCCTAAGGCCATCTTTAGCTTGCTGAGGTTGTTTTGCACTGTACAGTGTGTTCTTTGAATTAATTACATCAGCGGTGCACTGAACCGACAGACTGTCAAGGACAGGCCAAGATTTATCAGAAGATTCTTCCTACATTTCTGAAGGAAATGGAGAAGGTCTACTGTGAATAAACATAGATTTTAACTATGATAAAAGGGTGTTGTTATGTGGTAATAGCTTGTTATTGTGTGCGTCTATAAAACAACTGAAACAGTAATATGATAAAAGACTCCAATGATCATTAAAAAATGAGAATCTTTAATCAAAATATTTTTTTAACCGATTAATATTTTTGTAAGCCCTTTGATGTGAAATTAACTTATTCAATATTAACAACACATTTGCATGTTAATGGACATGTAGATGAACAAATACAGTGCTTTTTTTTAAGTAAGATTTTATTTTTAGATATTTTGTCACAAATCCCAGTTTGGGAAACCCTGACCTGACTAAAGGGCACTGGTTTTTAACTGGCCCTGAATATTTTTAAGCTAAAACCATATTGCAACAGATGAGTAACAAAAATGTCAGTTTTTAACATGTTATTACTATATTTATCTCTTTGCATCAATCTCTCTATTGATACAAGAAATATTTTTGTTCAATATTCATGAGAAATTTAATTTGAATGTATATAGTATATCATTATATGAAATTTATAAGAACAATTTTAATGCAACTCCATTGAAATTAATGGATTTAATAAAATTCCTTTAAACTTATGACAGCTCAAAAACAGTCCAAATTTACGAAACGTCTAAAAATGTCTTACAAAACAACTTAAAAACAACATTAATATTACTCTTGAATGTTTAAGAACAAAATGTATTCATTTTACATGCATAAATAATCACTTTTCAGATGAAAAAGATACATTTCTAATGTTGCAATGGTTCATCAATAGGCGTGCATATTCATGGTAATCAACAAAATTAATTCCCAAAAGTCTGTGTGAGATATGGGAAAGAGGCTAAATTTATTTTACAAAAGTCTACATAACATCACATGTAAAGCCTCAGCTGATAGGTGGGTCAAAATGGACGCAAATGCAAAAGGAACTGGCTCATCCAGAGTCATATTTATTATTTTATATCGTATTATTTAAAATACAAGATTCTACACCAGATCTTCGTGATTTTCAGATGGTGGTCTGGAGGAGTTGGTTGAGGAGCTGAACAGTGGAAAGGTGATGTACGCTTTTTGCCGAGTTCAAGACCCCAACTCTGGCCTTCCCAAATACGTCCTCATCAACTGGGTGAGTTTCGTTCCTTCTGTAACTCGTCACATTGATTTTGGTTTCTTGACTGCATGTAACCGCAAAGATGCCCTTGAGATAGCTGACCCAACTGTCACAGTAAAGTACCTCTGTCAAATGTATTTATGAATCAGTTTATCTCCTGTTCACCAAATCCAATACAAAAATTCATCTGAACTGGACAGTTTGATGGCATATTTTATTTATTCACTGGATTATCTTAAAATAGGCATTGTCACTTGGCTGATTGATATATAAACTGTTTTCTGCAAAAAATAAAATTGTGATGTATGCCATAACCGTAATGTAAATTTACATTATATTTTGGTCATCAGCCACTCCTAATATGCATGTTTGCAACCATGTTTTGTCCAAGTTTTTGACATTTCTTTTTTGTTTCATTGTTTTTCAGACTGGTGAGGGCGTGAAAGATGCCAGAAAAGGCCAGTGTGCGAACCATGTGAGCTCTATGGCTAACTTCCTTAAGGTAACTTGGCTATTTTGTTATTCTTTTCAGTGTGTGGGTATTGTGAAACAGTAGGGGTGTAACTGTAAAAAAAAAAAAAAAAACATTTTCTCCACCCACGGTTCAGCACAGGTTTGCACCGCGGTTAATCTCAAATCCGACGATGCATATGTTTCTGTCGATGGATATGCTCCGCATGCGTTTCACATGAGAGTAGCTGTCTTATCAACTGTTAGTATGTGAATCTGTTGCTGACATCACAGTTCCTCATGTGTTGGTGCGTTGCATTTCAGCATGGCGAGCAAAGGAGACAAGCCGCCTGCATCATATAAATCTCCTGTCTGAGAACATTCTGGCTTCCCAATACGTTACAACAGCGAAAGTCAAAAAACACAGACAAAACAGTCACTCTTTTTTTCAAACAAAATTTGTTTGATGCAAGTACCGTCATTTACGCGTCACCACCACGTGTTGATAGAGCCGAGCACAGGTGAGACTGAAACAGCTAACATTGAAGTTTATCATTTGTGCCTTTTTACTCCTTGCCGATTTAAACATTCAAGTGCAAGAAGATGCGAAAGAACTCACGCGCACTGTGTGATAAGTTTTCTGTGCTAACATATCCGAAGTGCGCACACAGAAAGCCACGTCTCAGACAGCTTACGAATACTAAATTGAGTTCTTCTTGCACTTGAATGGACAAATTCACACAAAATTATGTCAACATGTCCGTCTTGGCGAGTATCCTAGTAAACAGTTGGTTATGCCTTAAGTGAACGTAAACAGTGGAGAAAGGCAACTCATGTGTAACACTATCAGTATACTGGATCAGTGCATTCGGTCTTAAAGTGACAGCAGCCTAATATACCTGCTGCTGTCTGTGTTTTTATATGTCTGTGTTAACAACAAAAGACAAAGAAAAAGTCACTCACTGCTTTTGACTGAATAACTTTTGTAACTTTAATAAGGATTAATCTATATTTAATTTATACAGACTATGTAGGGTTATTTTACATTTGATTACTTCAATTTCTGATTATATTCAATTTCTGTATCTGAAAACTACTGTTAGACCTACTTGAAAAACCTCAAAATCATATCTAATTTGTATCTTTTCTCTTTTGTATTTGCGCTATTGCTTGTAGTTTGATTATTTGTTTTTATTTTCTTTATTTTTATTTGACAGTAGTCCTTTTATTTTCCTGAACTTCTAGCACATACCGACTGTACTGTGACCCTAAAACCGTGATATACAAACTGAACCGTGAGGAATTTGACCCGTTACACTCCTAGTGAGTAGTGTGTTTGGTTGTGTGATTGAGTTAATGATCGATAAACTTCCACAATAACTCACAATGCTGCAATTAACAGGCAAGCGGCTCACAACAGGATATGACCTCATGGGCTATATCTAGAGCGACACATTTGATTTGGCTTTGTTGGTAGTTGTTCAGAGCTTGACAACATCCGGCCACAAGCTCTCACTGCGTCTAAAAGTGTCATGGCTAGTTCAAAATTGAAAGCAGAAATTAACTTTCCCTTTTCAAGGGCATTTTTTGCCCAGTATAATTGATTTCTATGGTCATTTTTACCATTATAATGGCAGGTTTTTTATTGTTATTAAATGCAAGCGTCATCTTTTATGTCAAATTCTTAAATTTAATCAGTTGAAGTACAGTAATAATACACTATAGGGCAGGGCTCTCAAACTCAAATTGGCTGGGGGCCGTTGTTGTGATTGACACCTCCATAAGAGGGCCATTTTAACATTCAAGCGCACGAAAGCGCAACATTTCTGAAAAATTACTTTCCTTTGCGTTATTTCTCATTTACTTCAAATTTCATTACTAAAATATTTTTGCCATACTTAAAAAAAAAAAAATGTAAACAGCAGTGTCTATCATTGTGACATACTGTACTGAACAAATGCAATCCCTGAATACATTTGTACACTATTCTATTTCTTGCCAGACACCTGGCAGCGCTTCTGCTCTCACAGCTGAGCCATATTTGTCCAAGATGCCGTTGGGCATCGGTAACGTTTGAGCATCGGTAACGTTTATTGGTAGCATTGGACGCGTTTCGGTGGTTTAAATCGACGCTTGCGACTTGCACAAGTGCTTTTACTGTAATTTAGGCAATGTTTTTCCAGGCGCGCCTATGCCGCGGCGAGATGAAAACATCTCAACTTTTCAGAATGCCGCAAGCGCACCGCAGGTCATGTGACAAGGACCAACCAATGAGCTTCGGCCTTTCCGTAACGACACCGAAAGCTCAGCCAAGCGGCTGATCATAGCTGTACAGGGTGGTTTTTTATTTCTCATCTCCATAAATATATCTAGTAGTAGAGCTAATGCAAAGACTAGAAATCAATTTTTCTTTTGCTGAAACTTTGTGGAGAGCGCAGCTCATGGTTGCATAGCAATTACAGACACCACAGGAGCGCAAGCGCTTTGGAAAGAAGGAGAAAGTGGAGAAAGGAGAAGGAGAAAGCGGTGCGGCCACTTATGTGACGCGATATGTGAATGGCCCCTTAGAACGGCGACCTTTTCTTTGCATATCAGACAGATAGCAACTAGAGAACAATAATAATAATTTAGCGGGCCCGATTGTGTTTTATTTTTTAAATCAGTTGCAGGCCAGGGGGAGGTGGGGCCGTAAATGGCCCGCGGGCCGGCAGTTCGAGACCACTGCTATAGGGCTTTTACCAAACAAATTAAATTAGAATAAACAAAAAGTGGTACAGAAACGACATCTAAAGTGGCATTGGACACTGCCAGTAGGTTTAAATGAGTGAGTCATTGAGTCGTTCATTCAACCAGCTTATTCTTTCAGGAATGAAGCAAGTGACTGTATTTACAAATGGGTCATTGAATAATTCACTCAACTGTGGATTAATTCAGTAATGGCACACCACTGTCTGCTGCTAAAACATGTGTTCTAATGTAATTTGTTTGGAACTATTTTCATTGGCAAAATACTAACAATATTTTGTCTAAAATGTAAATGACTAAATATTAACTTTGTTTATTTAACTGTTGTACAAAAGCCAAATTACATTTTCAGTCAAGCTGATATTCGTGAAAAAATGGCACTCTTCCTTGTGCGATATTGATTAAAGTGTTAGTTCACACAAAATTGAAATTTCTGCCCTTAACTCACCTTCATGTCGTTCCAAACCCATAAGACTTTCGTTCATCTTTGTAACACAAATGAAGATCTTTTTGATGAAATCTGAGAGATTTCTGTCCCTCATAAAGAGATCATAAAACTAACCCATATGAATTGAGCGGTTTAGTCCAAATTTTCTGTAGAGACTCGATCACTTTATATGATGAACAGATTGATATTTTATGCTTTTATTCACATATAAACATTCATCAGCTCACATCAGTTATGGTAAACGGAAGCTCAAGCATGTTCTCTTGACAGTAATGCTTGACATTAACACAAGGCTTGCGTAACACAAGATTCATTCTTGTGTTATGCAGCACATTTGAGCTTCTGCAAGAATTAATGAGGTTCATTCTCGTGTGTTACGCTGCACATTTGAGCTTCCGCTAGGTTTATTTTTGCACGTCAAGCAGTTTCGGTTGAGCTTCTGTTTATGTTCTCTGATTAATGTTTATATGTGAATAAAAGCCTAAATTCAATCTGTTCATCATATAAAGCAATCAAGTCTCTTCAGAAAATTTGGACTAAACTGCGCAATTCATATGGATTAGTTTTACGATCTCTTTATGAACTTTTTGAAGCGTCAAAGTGGTAGTTGTGTAGCTGTCTATGGAGGGACAGAAATCTCTCAAAAGATCTTCATTTGTGTTCTGAAGATGAACGAAAGTCTTACAGGTTTGTCATGAGGGTGGGTGTCATATGTTATAAATATAAAAAACAGGAACTCATACAGGGGCATTTTTTTGCCTCCATATCTTGACTTTTGGGGCATATGCATCAGTTTTAGTGGCATCATGGTTTTATCCATTGGCTGTCGATTGAATGGAGGCAGATCTGAAAGCGGGCTTTCAGTCAATAGAGTGCAGTAGTCACATATTAAGTAAAAAATATTTGTTTCCTTAGGGGAACTGATTTTTAATGATATCTTTCGAATGATGACTTTGACTTCTCCATTGTTTTAAATTCATGTCATCGCAATGCTTCATGGGATTGTAGTTCTTTCCCTCACTAAATTACACAGTCTCAGTACCTTTGTCTTTTTGTAATATTGTGATTCACCTTGTAGCTGGTTGGTTTGGTTCATTACTTATAATGCATTTTAACTTTTTTTTATTTTTTTTTTTAAATCTCTATGGGATAAAATGATACACTTCTGGAAACGACGCTGCTGAAAAAGTGGGCGGGCACTAATCCGCTCTATTGTAAGAAAGGGGCGGGCGTTAAGTGGACCAGATATTTAGAGAAGTCTGTTGTTTTCAATGGAATATCCAGTTATGACATTTTAATGAAAAAATTACCAAGTCAAAAAAGAAATTTTAAAATAAACTCCCAGGATAAGATGCATTTAGAACATGGAAAATATAGTCTATCTAAGCTAGCTGTGTTTATGTTCAGTAAGAGCTTACACACAGCAAAAAGTTGCTAATAAATTCACCGACAAGTGTGTGCGTGGACATGTTTCATTTGAAACCAGACTGAATTTTGACACTTACATTTGATGGTTTCATATGCATGTTTAAAACAAGTATTGAAAACATGTTTTGTGTGTGGCACTAAACTGATGGCGCTGTTTCTGCAGGGAGCTCATGTGACGATAAATGCACGAGCGGAGGAGGACGTGGAGCCTGACGCCATCATGCAGAAAGTCGCTAAAGCCTCAGGAGCCAACTACAGCTTTCACAAAGAGTCCAATCGCTTCAGAGATGCCGGGCCGCAGGGGCCTGTGGTCAGTGTCACGCACATCATGCACCAGAGCAGTGTCCAGTGCAGCTTATATTTCTTTCTAGAACATGCATATATTACTGACAGTAAAGAGTTATAATTTCCATTTCAAATAAATGCTGTACAACGGTTTACATAATTTAAGAGCACAACTGTTTTCAACATGATGATGATGAGAAGTTTCTTGAGCAGCAAATCAGCATATTAGAATGATTTCTGAAGGATCATGTGACACTGAAGACTGGAGTAATTCATCTTTGATCTCAGGAATAAATTATATTTTACAATTTATTCAAGTAAAGAAAGTTATTTTTAAATTGTAATAATATTTCACAATATTACTGTTTTTACTGTATTTTTGATCAATTAAATGCTGCCTTGATGAGCAGAAGAGACGTCTTTCAAAAACATTCAAAAAATCTTACTTGAATGGTAGTGTACATTCATCTTAGAAAACAGGATTTTCATTGCTCTTTGAAGAGGCTAATCATAACAGAGGTCATTTACATACATAAGTCTTAAAGGTACAGTAGCAAAAACCACCAGTTTATTACCAGTGGTCAGAGAGGAAATGGGCATGTAGCAATACATTCAGTAAAGCAGTTTTTGGTGCAAAATAGTTAAGATTAACATTACCAACATCGACCAATCATTGTAGTCATGAGTTGTGCATGTAATTAGGGCTCGAGCACCGATGGTGTGAGGACCCTATTGTAATTGCTCAGCCAATTAATCTTCTTCTCTGAAATGAATCACATTTTTTGAGGGCCTAAACATGCTCAAAAACTCATGAAACTTTGCACACGCATCAGAAGTGGTGAAAATTTACGTCTGATATGGGTTTCAGAATTAGGTGTGGCAAAATGGCTCGGTAGCGCCATTGATGATAAATGAAATGATTTTAAAATTGAAAAGATACTTTAAAGATAAAACTAAAACTGCCAGTAGGTGGCGGCAAGTCACTGTTAATGAGTCAATCATTAATTCAACCGATGTGTTCAAACGGCTGATCATTTCAGGAATGAAACATTTGACTTTGTTAATGTGAGTCATTGAATCATTCATTCAACCAATTCATTCAAATGGACTGATACGTTCAGTAACGAAACACCCATGTGTGTTGCTCAGAGATGCAAAATAAAGCAAAACAGAGCAAAACAGGCAATATTGTGTCTAAAATGTAAGTCACTTACCCCCAGTTTCACAGACAAGGCTAAAGCTACTCCTAGACTAAAATGCATATTTGAGCTTTTTTAACTGAAAGCAACTTGAACTGACATATCTTAAAATATGTCAATACCATTGTTTTGTCTCAAGATGCACACCAGTAATGTTTTTTTCTAGTGTACGTTTATAAAAGCTACTTAAATGCCCTAATTGAACTAAGGCCTAATCCTGGCTTAGGCTAAGCCCTGTCTGTGAATCCGTGCCTTCATTGTTTATTAAACTGTTGTATAAAATCAATATTGCATTTGCAGTCGTGCTGATATTTTGAAAAAAAAAAAAACTAAAAAACAGTACGCTTTGTGTGATTGCTTAACTATATTCTATGATATCAATAGAGCCTAAAAGACAACTACTCACACAGGGGCATTTTTACAGCATTTTAATAGAGTAAATAACGCAGAGAGAGTGTTCACTCTAAATGCGTGCACAGTACTCTAACCTAAACAGAGTTAGAGTCACACAGTGTATGCACCCCCTGGGCGTGTTTTGTTTGGTTTTTGCAAAGTGAGGGACATATTAACTCGATAAAGTCAGATTGCACTTGCAAATTGTTGAAACAGCAATTACGATACTATCTTAGACTATATATATCACACACCCCTAGCTGGTAGTTTGCAGCAGAAAGCATCAGACCGGTCTTATGATGGCACAGTGGTGTCCGGGTCAGTGCCAGCCTGCTGCCTGTTTATCTCAAACGCTCTTTCACAGTGCTGCGTCAGGGGTTTCACAGGGAGTGAGCCAGAATGCTCGGAATGTGAAAACTGTTATGGTGGTTTGGAATAATTTCTCTGCTGAGCTCTAAATGTACCCACAAACTGCAATTGAGTGCAGTACATCATTTATCTACAGTACATTGGGAATGAGTAAACATCTTTTTGATGTATTATGTAGCGGTATACTTGATGTTAGTTGTTTCCAAGTCTTCCACCCCATTACATGGATGTTTATTAAATATTTTAGCTAATTCAGCTATAAGAGTGTCATACTCTCAGCTCTGTTTTTTTTTAGATTTGAGTATGTTCAATTTCATTCACAGGACTTTTCCACTGAAATCAGCAAGGAAAATGCAAGTCTAAAGATTCCATCTGGGATTAGTCATAATTTACCACTCATTGTTTTTCCATACAGGGATCTGTTTACCAGAAGACTAACGCCATGTCTGAAATCAAGAGAACCAACAAAGACACTTTCTGGGCCCAAGCAGAGGTAATACAGCATACATGCTTCAGAGTTTCTGCTTGGATGTAGTATGTTGTGCAGTTTCCTCACACAAAATAAGCATTTCAGTGCAGTTCTCAAGCTATTTGAATACATCATGATTTACTGGATAAGGTATTTTAAAAATATTTCTACCTGTTAAATATTTTTGAGCTTGGCATAAATACAAAAATGTATATTAATAAAATATATAAATAGATGTTATTAATTTACATGACTTTTACTGGTCTAGAAATCACACTTTTATAATGCATTACCTCATTTATCTAGGTTTTTATAAACTCTGGGAATTCTTCAAAGGATTTGTCTTATTTTAAATAATTTTAAATCATCTTGAGGCCCCCACACACTTACTCAGGCTCCCTTATTTGAGAACCATTGTCTTAATGTAAATTCTGTTGAATTATATATATTGAATTTACAGACTCCAGAGAATCAGGATTAATTTACAGATACACGATCGAGAAGAGAAGTGATCAATTACATATTTAGTTTTTTCATGATCATACAGCCATATTCTCATTCTGCCTTTTATATTTGAACTATCCTCCTGTTTTGCTCAATGCTTTTGTCTCTTTCTCAGAAAGACGAGGAGAAGCGTATCCAGGAGGAGAGGAGAAGGGCAGCGGATGAGAGGCAGAGGCTGGAGAGAGAGAGGAAGGACCGAGAGGTCAAAGAGGCGGAGTTACGGGACAAGAAAGCCAAAGAGAGAGCGTCACAGATCGATGAACAGAAGTCAGTTTGCGCAGATAAACGTCTCTTTGAAGGGAATGAAATGAAAATTCTGTCATTATTTACTCACTTGTTCCAATCCTGTATGACTATCTTTGTTCTGTGGAACTGTTGGTAACCAAACAGTTTTGGTTCCCATTTACTTCCACTATATGGACAAAAAAGTCAATGGGGCCCGAAACTGTTTGGTTACCAACATTCTTCAAAATATGTTCTTTTGTGTTGCGCAGAAGAAAGAAAGTCATACAGGTTTAGAACGACATGAGGTTCAGTATGACTTTTAATTTTTGGGTGGACTATCAATGAGATCAGCTTCAATTCCATTTTAAACCATGTTGCACTTTGATATAAGGTTACCAGTCAACTGGACAGCGCCTGCTGAGTGTTAATTTTGAACCTTATGTGTTTGTGTAATAGAAAGTACCAGCAGCAGCAGGAGGTGGATAATCGAGGCCAGCAGAAACAGCAGTGGGTGAGTCACACACACACACACACACACACACACACACACCTGTGCGGTTATTTAAATCCACATATCGCCACACTGGACATGTTCTGACATGGTTCCTGTGGAGAAGCCGCAATATGTTTGAAGCCTTTATGCAAGCACAAAAAAACACTGGACTACTTTTGTCACTTTGGTTGTGTAATATATCAAGAGACTGCTGAAAGGCGATTAACTGTCAAATCAAACATTTTGCTAGAACAGGATATGAGGAGGAATTTACTAAACTTTTGTATCTGAAAACACTTTTAAGCATTAAAATCCGATCAAGAATTTATTCTGACTGCAATCCGCCCACTTAGATAAGAAGAGACTGTAAAGTGTGACGTTTTTGGGGTTTTTTTTTTTTTAGATGTTTATGAGCAGTTAAATCTGAAATCATACTTCTGAGAACAGTGCAAATTTACAGTTTTCTTCCTCACCTCGACTTCTTTGGAACACGCTACGCTTTATATTTTCACAATTCTCAATGTTTATTTGCAGTGTTGGGTGTAATGCATTACGAAGTAATTACTTACTGTAATTTAATATAAAACTAACAATTTAACATCAAAATTTAACATCTAATGTTAAAATATATGTTTTTAATGTAACCTTCTCCATTTAAATACTTTTGCCAGTTCAAGAATAATTTATGCAATTTTGTACTATTTATTTGAAAGAATCAAAAGAGTATTTTTATGTCTATCCTTGTGGTGTTCAGCGGGTTGAGGTTGATATGGGATTTAGAAAGTAATTAGCAATAAGTAATGCAATACTTTTTAGAGAGAGTAATTGGTACAGTAATCGAATTACATTGTTAAAGATGTAATTAGTAGCTAGTAATTAAGTAATTACTTTTTTAGAGTAACTTTCCCAACACTGTTTATTTGTCACTCTCACTTAGATAACATAAAGCAGTCCAGCCCACTAATAGCCATGTAAATATATCAACCATGTTATAAACACTATAGCCAATCATTATCATTGTCACAATTCGACCACTGCATGTCATCCTGCCCAGTGTCTAATTCAGTTACAACAACTTCTCTTTATATAGCATAGTGTGGTTGTCTGAACCCACTGTTCTTCAGTTATCATCTTAACACTTCTATCTGCACATAGATAATCTTCAAACCACATTTCCAAAATATACTCGGTGCAGCCCAGCCGAGACAGAAATATGTGACGTGCAGCATCTGTGGTTTTGTGTTTAGGCCATCTGCACAGGACACACTGACACACATGCACAGTTCACATGGGTCTGAGGGTCCGATCTGCAAGGGCCACAGCTGATTAAATCGGAAATCACGGCTGTTATTACATACCTACCTTGAGAGCATACTGTCTGGGTTAGCAGCGCAGCAGGTTTTGATACACGGCCCTCAGTTATGATGTAAATAAACCTTGTGAGCTGCCTTGCTGTAAATATAGGCAGCTGCCTTTTAAAGGCATGGTCATGTTTACTATTGATTGGCTAACTTTTGCGGTCGAAATCCAGTCATTTCAACAGGAATCAACACTATTGAGAGTAAGAGATTTCCCTACGCAGATTTAGCATTGGGTTTAAGCTGGTCACTTGAATTTGCCGCACTGACCAACAGAAAGCTGCTTGGTTTGAAAGTGACTGACATCTGTGTGAGCTGTGCTTCATACATCGCTATTCACTATGCCTACTGCACCTTAAAGTGTTAGTTTGAAAAAAATGAAAATTATCCCATGATTTACTCTCCCTCAAGCCAACCTAAGTGTATACGACTATACTTTTGTATACGACTGTACTTTCAGACGAACACAATCAGTTATAATATTCTGGCTCTTCCAAGCTTTATAATGGCAGTGAATAGGGGTCATGATTTTGAGGCAAAACAAAGTGCATCCATCCATCGTAAATGTAATCCATACGGCTCCAGTTAATAAAGGCCTTCCAAAGCGAAGCGATGGGTTTTTGTAAGAAAAATATTTATATTTAAAACATTATTAACTTCCGGCAACGTCCGTACACATCGATTTGCAGAGGAAGAGTGACCTCTGACTTGATGCATGACGAATGCGGAAGCGCAGAGGATAGAGCAAATCAAAACACCATTCATGAATTAAAAGTCTAAAATGAGAAATTTTAACCCCCTGGAGCTGTGTGGATTACTTTTATGATGGATGGATGCACGTTTTTGGCTTCAAAATGGCCCATTCAGTAAATTATGGGGTAATTTTCATTTTTGGGTGAACTATCCCTTTAAGGCCACATTTTAATTGTTATGGGAATTTGTGACCGATTTCGAACGGTCGACATTGGTAGCAACTCTGTGCGTCGTACAAATAACACTCCTAGCAGGAAGTGCTCAGGAGACTCAACTCCCAATTGATTTTAGTATATTTAAGTGTTCGCATATTGCTAAGCTAACAGTGACATACAGTAAATGCCCCCATATACTTTAAGCGAATTCTAAGTATGAACTGGTGTGACGTCATTTCGAACGAAATCAGGCCAAAACGAAGTTCGTTTGGAGTTTGAAACGGCTTGCCAAAGTGAACTTTTCTGAAAAGTTTGCTCCGACTGGTAAACTCCTTCGAACTACCACTGGTCCGTGGCGATTGCGCAATAGGTAGGTGTGGCTCTGAGGCTCCGCTGCCTTTGACATGGAAATATTCTCTGGTTAATTTCTTCTGTTCAGTTTGTCGAGGTTAGATGCGAGTAAAACATGAACGCGCTGAAGAGTTGCTTTATAGTAGAAACTGTTGTAATTCTAACTGAAAGAGACACTGACACTGTTTTTTCATGTTCAATACTGTAAAGCTGCTGCTTTAAAGCAGTATATTGAATTAAGTGCTATATAAATAAACGTGACGTGACTGGAGTGCTGAATTGCAGAGCTGGTGCCAACATATACACATCGCTATGATCACTTTCTGAACTGCTGTTTTCTCACCGCTGTGAAGTGGGCGGGTGAAATAGTTAAATTTATTAAGTTTGTTGTTTTCATCTGTACCTTTTTGTATTGAATGTGTTAAAGGGATAGTTCACACTAAAATGAAAATTGAGTCATTATTTACTCACCCTGGTGTTGTTGTTAATGCCCTTCTTTCTTTTTCGGACCCCAAAAGGAGAAATTACCCAACTTGCGCTCATTCATATAATGGCATTGAATAGCGACCAGCATCAAGCTTTTAAATAAGACGTAAAAGTATCACAGAATGATCCCATGCGACACGGGTCGTATATTCCAAGTGTTCTGGGGGTTTACGATAGGGTTTGTTTAAAAAAAAAACGAAATTGAATTTATTTAAGGAAAATCCTGCCCTTGGCCGTTGATCTTCTGTGCACGACCGCACATTCATGAGACTCTATTTGCACTACAGTTCACACCGACTCACCCAGAAAAAGCACAAGTTGTGAGAAATCAAGATTAATAGATATGTGACATGAAATACAATGCCTAGAAATCCCAAAAAAGTATGTGTACATTCTTCACTGAGTTAAATATCTGTGGCCGGAACTCCATTTGTCTGATGACAGTCAGAATGACAGATGTGAATGTGATAACTTCTTGTTGCGATGAACACAAAAGATATATTCACCTCAGAGAAGAAGGTACATGGATTGTATTTAATGTAGCGTATTTATTAGGGGTTCAAGAGCGTAGCGCTGAAACCCTTTTGTAATTGTTAAAATTTCCAAGGATCAGCATTCTCCCCTAAAAGTGTTCGGCGAGACCAAACCGTAAGTCATAGAGACTTGAAACTGTGAGGGCTGGTATTACTCACACAGTCTACAACGTCACCAAGGCTCGCCCCGATCGGCCTGACGGGGGCGCTACAGCAGTCAAAAGTACAAATCCTTGGCTCAAGACATGCCTCGGATTCGCTTGAAATTTTCAGGTATTTTCATTTTTTTTTTTTTTTTTGAAAAACCTACTTTTGCGAACTAGTCCTAGGCTTTTGGCCCGATCGGAACCAAACCAGTGCAGTGAGATTCTCCAGAGACTGACTGTCAGTAGTTATCAAAAAAAAGTTCCTAAGGGCCACCAAAATGTTTGAGGTGGATGAAGCCACTTTTACTAAAATGGCTATAACTCGTGAACGGAATGAGATATTTTCACCAAACTTGGTACACATATGTAAGAGCTCATTCTGTGGTCACGTGAAAAAGGATGCTGTGACTGGCCACTTGGTGGCACTATAACAGGAAAGAAACATGAAAATGGCTATAACTACTTTATCGTTTAGTCCGATCGAATTTGGTATGCCATGACTGTCTATGAGGACTTTGATGTATCTCAAAAACATGTCCGCCGTCAGCCACTGAAGTTTGAGCAGCTATCGGACAAGGCCGATCAGAACGAAACTCGCTGGGCCTGTTTGACTCACGGCCCTAGAGGCCTGTAAGAAATTCGCACGAAACTGGCCACCAGGGGGTGCCTTCGAGTTTTTCATGTGTGTAAAGGATCGTGTATCACACAATTTTTTGTGCACGTCCATGACATTTGTACCACATGGTAGAACTCCTCATTCTGAGCAACTTTGCCTCTAGGACCCCCGCTGTCTACCGAATCATTCGTTAAATATTGGAGATTATTTCAAAAACCAACTTTGGCAAACTAGTCCTAGGTTTTTAGCTCGACCTTGATAACTGTTAAAAAGCAAGTCGGAGTGAACTGCAGCGCTAATAGAGTCTCATGAACACACAGTCGTGCACAGAAGATCAACGGCAGGATTTTCATTAAATAATACAGTAAATTTCGGTTTGTTTTTCACCAAATCCTATCGTAAACTCCCGGAACACTTGGAATATATGACACGTGTTGCATGGGATCATTCTGTAATACTTCTGCACAATATTTTAATCTTGATGCTGGTCGCTATCAACTGCCATAATATGGACGAGCGCAAGTGGGACATTTTTTAATTCTCCTTTTGTGGTCCATAAAAGAAAAAAAAAAGGACACACGGCATTAGAACAACACTAGGGTGAGTAAATGATGACTTAATTTTCATTTTAGGGTGAACTATCCCTTTAAGTATATTTATATATTCAACTTTTCTTTTGTCTGCCGCCTTGGGTGGATCAGTTCTGTGAAAAATACATGTAATTCTGCTCTAGAATTTGGCCAAGAGAAATCATCTTAGAAGACCGCATAATCAAACATGATACCTCAAAATGCTGCCTACATAGGCAGCTAACTAGGTTTTGTAATGGAATCAAGTGTGTAAGAGTCATAGTGTGCTGCTGTCTATCAGGAGGAGGAAGAGGAGGAGAGGAAGCAGGCAGTACAGCAGAAACCCTTTAAACGTGGAGAGTCGGTGGAAAAAGCCAACGTGAGTGGGAGGAAGTATCAAACATCTCTTCTGGCCCTGGACAGAAGGACTTTTAACTTTCTAACTGTTTTCTTTATACAGTGTGGTAGTGTACTTTACTGCTGACTGATAGCTTTTCTGGCTTAATCCCAGTTTATAAACCTGATGGTTTCAGTCATGAATGCTGATTTGTCAGTTTAGTGTTTGTACAAAATGATTGGTAAGATACGTACTTATAAGTGTGAAGCATTAGAACATAAACGTCAGAAAACTGTGTGCTTGTTGTGGGCAATATTAACATAAACGTCCATTATTCCACCCAAGTACTTTTGACATAATGAAGTTTTGGGAATGCAATAATGCCAGTCACACATACTTAAACTATAGGATTGGTGGTTTGCAGATTGGGATTCAGTCTCTTTCTTTTACTGTTCTCCTGTTTTCCCACTTTCATTATATAACCACTTTGGGTCCCTGGCTCTTATCTTCTCCATATACTGCCATCAGTGTTATCAGTCGTGATACTCCTGGCTACTTTTAATGTTTGTGTGTATTTGTAACAGGAAGCTGCGGCTCTCGTTTCCCAGCGCTCCGTTAATCCCAGAGAAATGTTCAAACAGAGAGAGATGGGAATCAACACTTCTAACAAAGATAACTCTCAATACAGTCCAAAACCAGGTACCATTCATCTGTACACATGCTTAAGCCATTTTAATAAGTTTAGTGTTTTGTTCTTCCCTCACAACTTGTAGTGTCATTAAAACTATTTTTTCTTAAACTTTTTTAATATATCTACAAAATCTGTTTAAATGTAACTACATATATAGCTATAAATTTATGATCTATATCATCTGATTTATATATTATATTAATATATAATAGTATATTTAATAAATAGTAATGATATATAGTAATGAATCTATATATAGAATATACAAATAGAGATAGTGGTTATAAATATTAAGCTTTATATCTCATCAGGATAATAAATAACAAATACAGTCTGATTCCAAATGTGCACATCAGCCGTATGCAGCACTGTCCTGATAAGATCTCTACAAGCACAATTTACGCTATAGGAAGTGTTTTATTTAAATGCCACAGTATTTGCATGTTATATTTAGCTTCCCCTTTTACTATGTGGGTCACGTTTCATGTAGTTTTTTCAAACACGTTTAAGGAATGTCCTCATCTGTCAATTAGGATGTATTTTCCTGTGCATGCAACAGCTAACTTCTGAATGTTGGATGTTATATGTGGTACTTTCCATTCTCTCGTTGTTCTCTGGCCATTTCTTCCATGTTCGTCTGTCTGAAATTCGACACTGTCATTAAACAGCCTGCAGATCTTCTGTCTAAAACAATGTTTGTGGTCTCTTCTGCTGTGTATAACACCGTCAGCCATCTGTCAGCTTGGGTTTCTCTCTTTGTCCTTCTCTGTTCTGTGTGTCTCAGGGCGGTTGAACAGCCCTTTTCTGTCCAAGCAGTCATGTGACCCAGAGCCATTTCGCTCTCCTGTGCGTCAGGCCTCGCCTTTACGAGCCAGAGGTACATAAACACACACCTTATCGTTCACTTCTTATCTCACACTGGGAAAGGTTTGGTGTGTTATCCTTCTCCATGCTCACACATGTTCACTCTCTACCTCTTTGTGTGGTGCTTTCATGTGTCTCAGCTAACATCTAACCACTCACAATTTTCTCATGCTTGCTGTTACATTTTACCTTACACCTCAAAATAAACGGGTTTGGATTTGATTTGCAGTATGTGAGCATGTCTGAACACCTCACTGTGTGTTTGCCTTGTGCACTTAAAGGAAGAGTTTACCCAAAAGGTGAATATTTGAAGAGTATCATGCCAACTCTTGTCATTATAATGCAAGTGAATGAGGGATACCATTAAAGGATCATAAAAGTAGTCCATCCTCATGCGCTACATTTCGAGTCTCCTGAAGTCATTTTGTGCGAGCAACAGATTGAAACGTAAGATATATTACGATCAAGAAGATAAAGGGCTAGATTTACTAACCCTTTTTGACGTTAAAACAACTGTCAGGATTTACTAAAGACTCAAATATTAACGATGAAAAGGCATGGACACTAGGCTTACTGTCATAGTTGGTGTTACACAGTGTTCAGCCGCACCACTGGTTACATCACTTGCCCACCGCAGCACCGCCCCCCACCAACATTTTGATTTTTTTTTTATAGTAATAAAAATCACTTAGTTCAGTTAGAGAACAGACACTACAATTAAAAACTGAACTTGTCTGCTCAATGCAGCGTGAGCCGAACGAGAGTCGCAGCACAGATCATTTATCATGAGAGTCTGACTGACAAGACGATGGCGGAAGATTTGGTTTCAAATCGAAATATATTTTGGATTTAAACCCAATTCCTATTAGAACCTGCAAAGGATTAGTTGTGTTTTTCTAGTTGTTGTGTTTTTCATTAATAAAAAATAATGAATCCTCCCATGAATTTTGCATCTGAAAGGGAAACTCCTATAATTGCATATGCAATAAAGTCAGCCACAAAAATAACTGTGTCCACTAGGGATGTGACGGTGAGGAAATTTTCCGACCGTTTAATCGACATGTGACAACATCAGTAATGGGTGGAGTTCCCTCTTTTGCACCTCGCTTTTAAATCGCTAATTCATTTGATGCACGGGCATTCATAACGCATTTTACTTTCGCTTTCGAATTAGCGCATTACAGGCCTGAAAACACAAGCTTTTGAAATCATTTTTGAAAACGATACCGTTATTGTCTCCATGTAAACAACAAAAACGCAAATTTATGAAAACCGTGACATCATGCGCATTACATGTTCAGTCTATAGGTGCGTAGCGTAGCGCCAACTACTGGCCTGGCATGAATAATACAGTGTTTTTAGTCGTTTTCGCAGATCCTTGTGAACGGGGATCATTTTGACAATGTTGTATGTATGCGAAAAAACGGGAAGGAACATTTTTAGTACATTGTTGTCATGTAAAAAACGTACTGTTGTGAAAGTGAACTGTTAATTGCTGTGACTGAGTGAGTTGAGTTGAACCAAAGAACCAAATCAGTCTGATCTGAGTCTGAGTGAACTGATTCATTGGAAAGATCTGACTCAAAAGAATGGTAGTTCATGAATTGGGCATCGCTACTTTTCCATGAACATGCCAAGGACAGTTAGGACTTTTCGCTCAGTGCTGTCACATGACTTGGAATATAGTGCATGAGTCATATGGACCATTGTTATGATGCTTTATGGTGCTTTTTTTTTTTTTTGGAGCTTGAAGCCCCAGTCATATTCTTCAGAAATTCATCTTTTGTGTTACATGGAGAAAATTTGTACAGTTTTAGAATCACAGAAGGTGAGTATTTCATTTCTGGGTGAACTGTCCCTTTAAATGGATTAATCGACTAAACTAGGGCTGGGTGTTATGATGGTACACTACTGTTAAAGTTTGGGGGCAGTAGGATTTTTTAAAATGTTTTTGAAAGAAGTCCTTTATACTCACAGTTGAGCTGTTTTCAACAAATTTTTATGGAAACCATATTACTTTATTTTTTCAGGATTCTTTGATGAATTGAAAGTTCCAAAGAACGCCATTTATTTGAAATAGGAATATTTTATTATAAATGTCTTTACTGTCACTTTCAATCAATTTAATACATCTTTGCTGAATAAAAGTATTAATTTCTTAAAAAAAAAAAAAAAACAATTGTCCTGACCCCAAGCTTTTGAACAGTATTTATATTCTGTGCAACATGTAGAAATTATATATCTTTATTCTGCAGTGCTCCACTTGGCTTTGAATATGGCTTGTCAATTCTGATTTATTATGTATTCCGATTTTGACACTTTTTAATCATTTGAAGCAACTGTTCGCAATGAGGGTGGACTTGCATTTATTATTAATAATGTGATCTTTTGCTTAGCATCTGTCAAGCAAGCTCCAAATAAAATAAAAAAAATACTCAAATGAAGATCTCTTGTAAATACTCTGATATAAAATCAGTCGTACCATGACATATTTTGGTCATAACGCCCTTAAACTCAGACTCTACCCATCTGTGGTATGTCAGAATACAGATCCAGCGCTCTATTGTGTGTGCTTGTTTCCATGCATGTGTGTGTGTGTGTGTGTGTGTTTTGAGTAGAGGCCAGTTTTGAGGAACAACCCGTATCTCAGTATGTGGAACCAGAGGCAGAACCTGAGCCAGAGTATGAAGGTGGGATTCACACATACACACACACATTATCAGCTCCCATCATTTGTTTTTGCTGTGTTGTGCTGTCTCATCTCATTTTCATTTTGCCATCTCAGCCCCTTATTTGTGTCAGTCAATCAGCTGGATGTCAGCACCACCTGGTGGGGAAGGTGTGCTGTTACAGGAGACAGAAAATGATTTCTCTCTGTCTTGTTGTCTTTTATGTCTTAGATGTACAAGCGGTCAGTAATGATTATGAAGATGTGGTGGAACAAAAGCAGCCACAATATGAGGCAGTAGTGGAACCAGACGCCATCTATGAGGAACCACCGCAGGTACGACACTCGCTGCCAGAACTAACCCCTTCTGAATTATAACAAAAAAATTGTGTAAAACCCAAAAGATACAAAGCCTTACATTAATGTTAGGGTATTATATGAGTGTTTAGTATTATTTTACACGATGATGATGATGATGATTATTATTGTCAATTAAGATGTATGTAACATGCATGTTTGTTTATTTATTTATAATTTAATTATTTAAATTCATTTAATTATTATAAAAAATATTTATTTTTAATTTTAATTTGCTAATTGGTTGTAGGTGGTAATGGGGGCGGGACATGCTCATTCTAGAGAGCTTTTGATTGGACAATATTCTGTGTAGTGCAGGATGAGTCCTTCTTTTTTTTTTTTGTCTGTTTTCCCGGAAGAGATAGACGTGACTTTAAGAGGATGTGAGGTGTATGTGATTTTCATCTACAGGTTCTTGTGTTATTTGTGCATCTTTCTCAGGTGGAGGAACAGAACACATATGATACGGCAGATGATCGCGGGGTCTGCGCCAGGGCTCTGTATGACTACCAAGCTGGTGAATATTGCTTTTACATGATAAACAGTGTATCCTGAATATACTTAGACATGCACATTCCTTTCCCACAATTCTCTCCTGCTTACTTTTGTCCTTTTTGCTCGTGCCATCTGCATTTTTACTAATTCTGCTAATTCATGAATTATCAATCCTGCTCTTAGGAAAAGCAGACGAGAGCACAAAAAATTGTTGCCAGAAAGTTTATGCCAACACCGTATATTGATTAAATTTCTTTTTGTCATTTCTTTTTTTTTTTTTTAGATTTCTAGTAATTATATTAGTATGCTATATTAATGTAATTCATCAACATGTTTGCGTCGGGTACTGATTAATATCAGAATATGGCCAAAATCTGATCAGAATATTTGGTGTATTCAGAGTTATTTGCAAGATTGAGGTTGTTTCTTATCTAACCACAGCAAATTTGGTCTGTTCAGCTCATTATTCACAGAATATTGTCCATACTGTGTTTCTTACATGCACATAGGGCTGGGCGATATGGCCAAAAATATTACTTTCCCATATTATACAGTATCGATATTTATCGCAATATTCATTTACCATATTTTAGGAAATGTTTTTCACGTATTTATTAGACCTTCAGAATAAATGTAAACATAACTTGTTTGTTCACAATTAAACTCCACAGATTAAGTTACCTTTTAATTTTGGGCCCCATGAAATCCATTTTATTTTTCCATTTTATTTTTTCTGGATTCTGTGTTTTATGACTAAATACAAATTTATCATCAAAAATGGTGCCTAATTAAATGAATTAATAAAACTAACAATTTAATCAATCTTTTCAAATGTAATCAAATGAAAAATAACATTTAATTTACAAGAAAACATTGCGTTTTTATTTTTTCTCAAATAAGATGCTGAACAACAGAACTGTGTAGATTAAAACAGTGAAAAAATATCTTGGTTGTATGATATTTAAAAAATAAATAAATAAATAATATCATTACTTTTATAAGAATTACATTTTAGTATTCAATAGTAATATATTTCTGTCATAATTTCTTCAAGTTAAACCAGACTTTTATTTTGACATTTTGTCGTGAAGATCTTTCATTTTCAGTTTCAGCGTGTATTTGACAGTAGTTTTTCTCAAATGAAATGGTAAAAAGCTTATGAAGTGCAACCGAACCCCACAGCAATGCAACTTGTTAAATTATTGGCTTTTTACTTGTCACCCGTAGCACTTTATCAAGGCATATGATAGGCTGTTTATGATCCAGTGGTTGGCGCACGCTTGAGGGTTGTTCATGGAACTAAACGTATGTGGTTTCATGTCCGTTTGCATTTTAATGCATTTACGTGAAACTATCAAGCATTATATCAAACATTTTTTTCTACAATCGATAAATACAGATACCGTTTTATCACTCAGGCCTACGCGTACACTATAAATTTCATCCTTCGCATAGTTCACGTGTACTGTAAGTGTGCAGCCAGTCAAAAATAATCCGATGAGATGGAAAAACAACAAACTGCTGGAGACGCAACGATACCAGAAGCCCGCACTGACGAGCGCTTGTTTAGAGACACTCGCAACTGTAGTTTAAACGAGCACAGAGATGTGGAGTGAATATATTTGCATATGCTGTCAAATGAAGTGTACTCTGAAAGGCTGTACGCTTACACTTGACATTTGTGTCAAAACTGAAGTACTTCAAATGACTAAAATGAAGTAACCAGAAATCTACTTTGTAATCTGATCTTAATCTTGCTGCATTATATGTTTGTTTTCAGCTGATGACACAGAGATCTCGTTTGACCCGGATGAGATCATCACCGGCATTGAGATGATTGACGAAGGCTGGTGGCGAGGATACAGTCCGGATGGCCATTTCGGAATGTTCCCAGCAAATTACGTCGAACTTATCTAACACAGCTCAACGTATCCCCCTCATTAGAGTCGCGCCGCATTGATTTGCAAATCTCGATGATCCAAGCGTGTCCGGTATTTTTGATTTGAAAAGACTGAAGCTAAAATCATGGACCAAAAGAGTGATGATCACGTGACCGGGGGGGGTATTTAAACTAGATTGATATTTCATACTGTATTAGTAGAAGTGTCTTGTTCATTTTATTTCATTTCAAGATGTTATAATTTTATAAAACAATACTTTGATTTCACGTACGCTGGCAGATGCCCCAGAAGCAACTTAAACTTGCTATTCATGCAGGAATCCTGCGTGGTTAAATTAGTGCTTGTGGTGACATTCCTGTGATCTTTTTAGACTGAACCTTTTCTCAGTGTATTGGAAGACATTCCTTTTGAACATTTCAAGCGTTTGGATTTCAATGACATTATATCGTTCCAGAGATGTT
Organism: Ctenopharyngodon idella; assembly: GCF_019924925.1. NCBI lineage: Eukaryota > Metazoa > Chordata > Actinopteri > Cypriniformes > Xenocyprididae > Ctenopharyngodon > Ctenopharyngodon idella. Next base: position 1,503,255 of record NC_067227.1, read on the forward strand.
TGGTGCAGATGTTTGTAGTAGTTAAAACATATCGGTCCCGTTTTGCCTTGGTTTTTGCCTTCTTTTCTCCACAAGCCCGAGCGTGACTGCCTTGCTTTCTCGATGATCACAGCACAGACGTTTTGCTGCAGTTTAGTTCACCGAGGCTGGACTGAAATCAGGAGATGAGATGAATTTATTTGCTGTGTTCTATACGGCACGTGTTTAAAATCATGGATGCAGCTTGAAAATTAAGGTTGTTAATATCCTTTAGATAGTCGTGAATGATTTAAGATCGGTCTGAGTGGGACCTCAGCTTTCCTGTCTGCTCAGATATGTGGAGAATATTAATACTGTGATTTTTTTAGGTTTCAGGGAAGCATCATTCTTTCATCTTCTTGCCTTTGGGTCCCAGTGGAGTCTGCATTGTGTTTAGATGCCATACGGATATGCCAAGGCTCAAAGAGAAGATTTATTTAGACCCTTGCATTTTTACCATTCACACACTTTACTGTCAGTGCTGTGCCAATACGAGAGTGTGAGGAGAAGTATTTTTGAGGAAATGTTTGAGGTTTCATTTTTAACAAGAACCCATGTCATCTCAAAGTCATTCAACGGTGGTGTAGTTCCTCTCAAGAGCTCATTGTGAAAATCTAACAAGTCTTGATGACATTGTAACTTCATTTAAAAGAATAAATAAAGAGTTTTAAAGCTGAAGGAAACTTGCTGCTTTGTGTTATTTGATATTCTTCCTATGCAAATCTTTGCAAGGATGCATTAAATTGATCAGTGGGGACAGTAAAGACCTTTATAATGTTACAAAAGATTTCTTTCTTTTTTAAAATGCTGTTTTCTGAATCCTGAAAAAAAAAATGTCAACATTGATAATAATCATAAATGTTTCTTGAGCAGCAAATCAGCATATTAGAATGATTTCTGAAGGATCATGTGACACTGAAGACTGCAGGAATGATGCTGAAAATTCAGCTTTGATCACAGGAATAAATTACAATTTACTATATATTTACATAGAAAACGGTTCCTTAAAATTGTAATAATATTTCACAATATTACTGTTTTTACTGTATTTCTGATCAAATAAATGCAGCCTTGATGAGCAGAAGAGACTTCTGTCAAAAACATTAAAAAATCTTTTTTTTGAGGGGGGAAAAAAAAGTAATTTTTCACTGAAAATCTTTTCTACTGCAGCTCTAAAATCTCATTTTTGTCATTTGAATATATACAAATTTCAGACCTGAAGATCATCTGTGAATAATGAGTAACATTTCTTGTTTTTATGATGCTTTTTGACATTTTTGGAGCTTGAAATATGTATCTGAAGTTGACCACACATGGCAACTTACAAAAAATGGAAGAAAAATTTTCTTCCTTTCCACCTTAATATTACGGAGCCACACTCATGATATATGGGGAAAAATATATATATCGTGGCCATGAATTAAGAATTTGTTCTCGTTTTAGTTAATCATGGCCATGTTGAACGAATTTGTTTTCTCGTTTTGAATTAACTAAAACAAGGAACAAATTATTGCAACATTGCCACAATTCATTATGTCATCAGAACGAATTGTTAATTCGTGGCCACAATATACATATTATTTTTCCCCTCATGGCATGAGCGGGGCTCTGTATTATACTATAGAAATTCTGCATACATTCAGAATCCGTTTTGCATTGAAAAGAGGAATCATTGAACTGTTTTACACATTTAGTTAAAGTCCCCCTGTGGTGAAAATCAAGTTTTTAATGTTGTTTATGTGGTGTTTTTAATATGCTTTAAGACAAACCATGTGCAAATTCATAAGTCAGCACCATTGCTGAGTATTTCCTATTTAAAACTGAAGTGAAAAAAAGACCGCAGTTTGAAATCGCTGCTGTTTCTTGCATCACCAACTACCTTGTAACCAATCACGTCAACGTGTGGGCGGGCTTTAGCATATCATTAACCATGACCGCTCTGAAGCAGGAGAGTCTCATGAGAATATATCCTGATATATTTTTGTTGATTTGGTATATTTAGCAATATAGCAGGTGTTTGATGTACATTACGATGTTATGATGAACTATATGTCTTTCTCCACTGACGTTCTGAGTTGTTCAAAGCGTTTGTAAGGATACTGACTGTTAGAAGGCAGCTGTCTGACTCGTGAACGTGAATATGGTTTGTGTAACATTAGCAACACATTATTAGCTGTTTGATAATGTAGTCAAGCAAAAGTCTAATCATATTGTGCAACCATTGTGCAGCGCTTACCTCAGTAAAGTTCACCGAGTGGATCTCTGAGCTCGTGCAAGTGAGTGGAGGCGGGGCTAATTAGCATATTCATAGATCTGCGTATAATAAATGAGTTACATTCAAGCTATTTTAAGGCATGAAGAAATTTTTTTTCACAGGAAAAAAAACATTTAAATGTGTAATTTTGGTTATCATAGATGAGTTTTAAGGGATCAAATTATTGACTACCCGCTTGTTAAGTCGTGACGTAAGGAACGCCGTTTCTGGGTCCAAGCCTCGACTCGTTTCACTTGAGAGGCATCTCCACGGCCGTTTATGAGCGCTATTTATTCATATTAAACATTTAACATTTTAAAGTTAAGCATTTAAAATACTTACAGTCTCGGTGCTCACAGCGTCACAGACATTAATATATTAACGATTTATAAAAGATGAATCACTGTCTGGCCATCTGGGATTTTGGTATGGAGATAAAGGTCATGATTATAATTTTTTGGTAGTATTACACCACATCACGTGTGTATATCAGCACCATTTGTTGTTTTCTTGTGGTATGAGATCCAGAAGCGCTGCAGCGTGACGTCAGACTTAACAACCGAACAGGGGGACTTTAAACATTATTTTGCATATGAAGGAAAAAGCACAATTGTGTTAATTTTTAAAGGGAAATTTCACCCAAACATTATTTACTCACCCTCATGTTCTTCCAATCCCACATAACTTTCTTTGTTCTGTGGAACACAAAAGGAGTCGTTCTGATTAATTCACTAATTAAAATGTAGATTGTTCTTTTTTCTATACAGTTTCAGTGAATGTGGAGTGAAGCTTTCAAGAGACAAAAAGATAATCATGAGTGAACTATCGCTTTATAATTTATTCATTTTACTTTATAATTTATTCATTTTATCTCAAATCCACATCGTCTAGGTGTTGAAAGTCAACTCTGTAGGTTACATTCAAAGTTCCTTTCAGTGTAAAAATGATCAAAAGATAAACCGTTTCAGCTCAATCAACAGTCCTGAATGGAAATTAAGCAATTTTGTGCATCTCAATACTGAAAATGCAACTTCAGTTCACTTTTTTTTAAGGCGACAGCTGATGATGATGATCATGATGCATATTTTCAATTGAGGAATCCAATGTAAACAAACACACTTTGTTACCAAGGAGTATTTTTCTCGTGCAATTTTCCCTGTCATACATGACAAAAGCCGCAGTTCTAGTGATCTGCGACCTGCATGTGTCACGCTCACCGGGTTTCCTGGAATAAGCGAAATCAACATGGCCGTTTGGGGATTTTTTTTTTTTTTTTTCTTTAGCTAGATCACCCCCAGTTTCATTTTCAGAAGAAAAGAGACTGTACTTTTCCCCCTTCTTTAGAGATCACAATCATCTTGTTTTTAACTGAAAGTCTAACTGATGTTTCGTGATCCTTCAGATAACATTTCACCTCTCCGTTATTCACTTTTTCCATCCATATTACCTTCTATCCCATGATATCCCATCTATTATGACTTTGAGATCTGGTGTTAATAGATGCTGAGAAGTAACTGTGGGACAGAGTTATGATGCAGTCTAGCACAATATTAACTTTATTTTGAAAAGGGAAGTAAGAAGTGTCTTGATGGAAAATATCGACTCACTTCTGCAAAAAGGGCAGTGGAAGTCCTTGCTGACCCAGAGATAATGTTGGTACTGGAAGATCATCAGCTATATTTCCATTTGAGCAAAGCTTTTTCTTTAAATAAAATTACTTCTTCTTTTTAAATATTCCAAACTCATTTTCTTGAGGAAATACAGTTTTTAAAATGTGTTGCTTTTTGAAACTGATCTTTTTTTTTTCTTCACACAAATATTTTGGAAAAAATGGTATTGGCTGATTGATGTCGAATGTATTGGTTTGTTTTGTTGTTTGTATTGATCATGTTTATAAATTTGGGAAATTTCTGATTTCTGAGAATTTTGATGATTGTGTATGTCCCATGAGACTGTGCAAGCAAATTTGTTCTCTGAACTGGAATACCTACTCAATGTAAAACTCTTCACTGCAGTAATGTAACTTCTGAATCGAGTCACACAAAACCACACGCAACATGAGTGCGTTTATGCGTTACTCATTTAATTCCTAACATGAGCGTTATGATCTTACACCAATATCAGAATCAAAGCCTAGTCGTGTCATACCATAATATCCAACATGCGCTCAAATGTTCTCACAGGTGAAGTGTGCCTATATAAGGGAATACTTCATAGTCAATACAATAGGCATAGCCAAAATTAACACTCTGTGTAATGAAATATAAATTAAATATGATAAATATAAATACTAATGTGTAATAATGTAGACTATCAGTATATGAGTCTATTTATGTGAATATTTATAGTATTTGTCTGCACTGTGATTGAAAAGTTGTTTGCTTCTTATATAGCCAGATCATTCGAAAAAGAATGAATGATTTGGCTGTTTACCTTTAGGAAGTAACAGTGAAATATTAAAATATCAGAAAGCTCACTCTCAATATTACATGTGAAATAACAAGAGTACTTTGTTTTAAAGAAAACCTATTTTAGGACTGTTAAGACTTTTGACATTATTTTTATCATAATTAAACAAATTTTCTGTAAATTTTACTGTAATGCATCTGAGCATTTAACTTTTTTTTTTAAATTTGCATTATTCTCAATGGAGATTCTTAGTATATAGAGCTTACACACACACTGTAATGCAATAATTTTTATTTAAATTGGCAAAAAAACAAAGACATCAAATGCTATTATGATATATAAATATTTTTTCAATTTATATAGCATTTTAATGTTGCATTTATGAGGATGCCACTTTTTTTTGCACTACAAAAATTTGTATTTCATAATGGAAAAAGTCTTAATGATACTTCAAGGGTCATGAAACCCCCTGTTACAGCACCAGTCAGTTCTCACCAGTTTTGAAAAATGCCACAAAAGTGGGCGTGGTTAAGCTGTGGAGGGGAGGGGGAAGAGGAGAGACCGACAGAACAGCAACGGCTTCTGATTCTGACAGTTTTATCTCATCTCATTAAAAGTATCAAAGCTTCCCACAAATGCAGGCTGCAAATTATCATTACATGCAATGGTTTTGTAAGCTGACCGTTAATTACACAAATAAATACATACCCTGTGACAGCTATAATTTAATGCACAAAAAATGCACAGCCGTTCACATTTGTTCTCTGCATCGAAAATATTTATAAACACACTGTTGCATTTTAAACCGTTCATGCATGAATTATAACCACAGGTAGGATTTTTTCCCCCTGTTTTTTTATTGCTCTTAGAGACTTCAAACAAGTTGAATGTCACATGTCTTTGATATCAGGACATGAGGATGTGATTCCATCAAAGATCTCTACAACCGGTGAAGATACAACTCTGTGGAAACCCAACTCAGACTATGTAGAAAACGTTCACGCTCCCTTCAGTCTACCAGAGTATGTCGAATTACACTTATTAACTGATCATTTTAATTATGTTCAAAATGAACAAAACCTCAGACTGAAATCTACATTGATCTATTGATGTTTTCAGACTGTGGAAAAACTAGCGATCAGGTGTTTCCAAATCGCATCTGAAATGAGCAGTGTTAGGGGTAACGCATTACAAGTAATGTGCATTACACAATCAGATTAATTTTTTGATGTTAAGTAAAGTAACACATTATAAGTAATGTACATTATGTAATCAGATTACTATTTTTGATGTAACGAGTATAGTAATGCATTACAAGTAATGCGCATTACGTAATCACATTACTTTTTTATGTTATGAGGAAAGTAACGCATTACAACCAATGTACATTACGTAATCTCATTACTTTTTTGATGTAACTAGTATAGTAACACATTACAAGTACAAGTAAAAAAATTAAATCTCGATTTTTCAGAACGATAGACCGATTCACGATTTCGATTTTTTTATTTTTTTTTTACAGTTTAACTAGTCAACTTAAAAACGTAACTACAATATGATTTAAGTAACATTCTCTTTATTAACAATCTGGTTAAAAAAAAGTTCCATTCCAAGTGCAGCACACCTGAAGTGATCAACATGCTGTAAATGTAAAACAATTTGTTAAATATCTTTGCAGAAAATATGCCTGAAATATGAAGGCAAATGTTGGACAAACTTAAAGACATCTTATATACTCAGAAATAATATAAAATAAGAAAATGCTAAATATTTCTTAGCCAAAAAGTAATAGCAATAAATAACACCAGTAATAGGCTATTATTAACAGCAAATGCTTTGTAAAAACAGAAAACAACAGCAGCTTTCAGCCTGCCACCATCATGCAAACATGAAATATCAAACAGGTTTACAGGTTTTTGCATTCCATTGTGCTATTTGTCCAATTGTTTTTATGTTTGACGGACATGTTTAGCTGTTGCACTTGTGTCTCGTGTCTTTTGCAGCATCTCACCCATGAAACGCATTCTAAAAACACGGCGGTCAAGTTAAAAAAAAAAGCTCAACTCGCGTTTAATAACTCTGCTTTTTTTCCCCTCATTCCACTGCCTGCGTCTCATTTATAACGCAATAACGCATTTCTGAATGAACAGCCGCTTAAGAATAGTGATGTGTTCTACGTTCATAGAGCGTTACATGAGAGCGGTTAATCAGGCGCGCCGGCGCCATCATGTGGTCGGATCATTTTCTTCTCCCAATGCGGTTATCGTTGCTGTATTGTCAACATGTCCAATTGTAACGCTTGCTAACATTTTTATTCAAAATCGCGATTTCTCGATTTCAAAAATAATAAAATCGAGGCAAAACATTAAATTCAAATTAATCGGAAAAATCGGCCAGCCCTAATTACAAGTAATGTGCATTACGTAATCACATTACTTTTTTGATGTTACAAGTAACACATTATAAGTAATGTACATTACGTAATCAGATTACTATTTTTTGATGTAACAAGTATAGTAATGCATTACAAGTAATGTGCATTACGTAATCAGATTACTATTTTTGATGTTACGAGTATAGTAACACATTACAAGTAATGTACGTTACATGATCAGATTACTATTTTTTGATGTTCTGAGTATAGTAACACATTACAAGTAATGTACATTACGTAATCAGATTACTATTTTTGATGTAATGAGTATAGTAACGCATTATAAGTAATGTGCATTATGTAATCACTACTTTTTTTGTTACGAGTAAAGTAACACATTACAAGTAATGTACATTACGTAATCAGATTTTTTGATGTAACGAGTATAGTAATGCATTACAAGTAATGCGCATTATGTAAACATGACTTTTTTGATGTTATGAGTAAAGTAACACATTACAAGTAATGCGCATTACGTAAACACATTACTTTTTTGATGTTACGAGTAAAGTAACGCATTACAAGTAATGCACATTACGTAAGATTACTTTTTTGATGTAACGAGTATAGTAACGCATTACAAGTAACGTGCATTGCGTAACACTCTAATAACACAAATACATTTATTTACAGCCAAAAAAAGTTACAGCAGATGAAGTGTTTTCAAGAACAACAGTCACAGTAATAGTATGAATTGTAGCTGAAATATATGCATGATGTCCAATTTAGTGGACAGAGGATTAATCAGAATTTCTTCCCAATCTAAAATCAATACTTTGAAAATTTAACAATGATATGACTCCTTTTATGTTACTTGATGTTACAATTTTTTTTTTTTTTTTTTTTTTACCTGCAAGTCTCGAAGCATAGAAGGAATGGATGGACATTCTAGAACAACCTGGCATTTCTGACTGGCTGTCAGCCATCTTGGTTTGGAGAGAAACTTGGCACTTGGTGGCAGTGTATAGGATAATGAACTAGTGTCCACTGTAGAGGCTGATGTGCAACTATGCTATCAAAACTCATGTATGCAAGAAAACGGCTTTTTAATAGCTGTCCACTCTAGTAATGTGTTCATAACTTTTTAGGGCTTACATTGCATGAATAATTATGTGACACCGATGAGTCATCAATGTACTATAGTACAAGAAAACGTCACAGGATGTGAATTTAGTGCAAAAAAAATATTAAAATGAACTAGTTTTCTCCTAAAATCAAAACTAACGGATGGTAACATTGTCCTCTATGATGTTCAACGCACAAAACTCTGCTAAAATTGAGTTTAGGGTTATTTCTTTTCAATAAGCAAAATATAATTTCTTTCTTTTTTATTTTTAAATGAAATATGACCTGTACATGTTCTTCACAAGTTCTGTGAAATTCACTTGCAGTAAAATAAGTACCTTTATTTTATATCGATTTCATCCTAAAGGTCTATCTTATATAAAAGATACAATTTTGTTCTATTTATTTGATCTTTTTCTCAGGCGTCTATGGGTGAACCTTATTATGCTGTAAATGATGAAATCAGATCAGCGTCTGCTGGAGAATGAGTCAAATCAGACTCTGTAGCTTTAGAGCAATATGACCAACCCGTCACACTTCTTGTTAACTCTTAACGTCTGTTTTCTGCTCTAGTACCCCTCCACATCTCATTCTTTGTTGTTACCCCTCTTTTTGACTGTCTTTCTCTCACTACTTCTCTCTCTGACATGAATAAACGGGGAATTTCTACTGTCTCTGAATCTCTGTTCTTCCACTCTCCTTCAAAGCAGTGACTGCAGTATTTCTTCAGTGACTCACTAATGCAAACGTTCAACGTAAACGTTCTTCGCTCACAACTCTCTCATCTGCCCACATAACATTAGCCTCCGGCTTCAGATTCTAGTCAGCAATCATATAAAGCTCAGTGACCGTCCACCCAGACTGGTCAGCATGTGATATTGCTACTTGCTGTAGTTCTTGACATTAATGTGAAGTTTGTGACGAGAACTGTCTGTTCAGTTGCTGACTTGGATGTTTTGACAAACCCAATGCTCCACTATGAGGAAATGTATTAGTCAATCCAATGGACTATGTGTAAAACTGGGTTGCTGAATGAGAAAATATTTCCAAACTAGATTTTCCATTTTCTGACGAAAATGTGAATGGTGCTTCCCCACGTAGCACTCACCGCCACAATGTTAAGGGTCGTTGCCAGTGCACTGTTATGTGGTTGCTAGAGTGTTCTGGGTAGTTGCCGGGGCATTGCTAAGCAGTTGCTAGTGTGCTCAGGGTGGTTGTTTACTGGCCCCTAGATATGGTTTGGATCTTTCCTTTTTTGCCCATTTAAACGCCCACCAGATTGAAATCATAAGCACCTTTCCTAAATAAGCCAAATGATGAAGCTATCGTTCATGAGACAGAAATGGTGCAGGATTTTTCAAGGATAAGCAACAATAATAGTGATGCTTGACATCACAGCAGTCACCTCTAACCAACATTTTCTTACATAATGGATAACGATATGAATATCATCGACCACAAACACTGAAATAATTACATCCTTTATCAGTCGATTTGGTGGCGAGTTCTAGGCGGGTATGTCCATCTGATCCAGAACAGCAAGTGTGAGAAGCACCTGAGGTGTTGTGAAACTCTGGTGTGATCTCAGACTGAGTAAAACCTGAACCTCTCAAATCGAATATGAAAACACAAGTCATAAACTCCCTAATTTCCATTTCATCTGATATCAACATAGGCAATTTCATACTCCCCAAAAAGCCATGATACACACTGGTTCATGGCGCTCAGGACGAAGGCGCACACTTTCACTCCCAATAACAGGGAGGACGGATGTTTTGTCTAATATTTCACCTGAGAAACTCCCTCAGAGCGATTGGCTCTGGGCTGAAAACTGTTATTGTGACATTTAAAGGTTAAATATGGTTAAATGTCAGGAACTATGCGGGCAGGTGAGAGAGGCCCCATCCTTAAACGAGACATCCGAAACTTTGACAGCAAGACGAGTTCATCAGCGCACAAAGATATCATGCCAGTACATAACATCTGACAGCTTCAAAACAAAGACATATTTTTTTCTCTAAAATCATGATGGGGTTTTCCGGTGATCTTTTTTATAGTTCACGCTCAATATGGCAAATGTACGCGCTATATAATCATGATCAATTTATGACAAAATGATGGCTGTAATGGTGATGTTTTGCATTTAGCGGGGCATTTCCCCACACTCTATGCATATATCGTCATCCTTAAAACACAATGTTCCTGAATGTTCTTTGATTATTATTTTTGACAATGGTCACATGTCCTTAAAACACCCTTAATTTCATATCAAACAGTATTAATTCCAGTCACTATGAGTGAATCTGCAATTCAGAAAGTCTTGCAAACCATTTCTGTTCCTCAGAAAGTCTCTTTGATTAAATGTAAAAAAAAAAAAAAATCAAATATTATTTAAGTAATATAGGTTTTTTTTTTTTTTTGTATTTGGTAACTCTATAAACAGGTTAAAAACTTGATTTTGTAATTTTCCAGTATTAACATTAAATAAACAGCAATATTAAACAAATAAAATTAAAAAGTAAACCAATAAAATGAAAAACTACTATGCCAGAATGGGTAACAGGGTTGAATATATAACCTAAATCAAGATATGACTCAATATGGACCAGCTAGTTCGGGACTAAATAGTTTGTGGTTAACGATAAACTTGCACTACCTTTCAAAAGTTTAGAGTTGGTAAGATTTGTTAATATTTTTGAAGGAAGCCTTTTATGCTCAACAAAGGCATTTATTTAATCAGAAATACAGAAAAGAAATATTGTGAAATATTACGATTTAAAAGAACTGTTTTCTACTTGAATATATTGTAAAATGTAATTTATTCCTGTGATCAAAGCTAAATTTTCAGCATCTTTACTCACATGATCCTTCAGAAATCATTCTAATATGATGATTTGCTGCTCAAGAAACATTTATGATTATTATCAATGTTGAAAACAGTTGTGCTGCTTCATATTTTTCAGAAAACCATAACAGATTTTCTTTCAGTAACCTTTGATGAATAGAAAGTTCAAAAGATCAGCATTTATTTGAAATAGAAATCTTTTGTAACATTATAAATGTCTTTACTGTCACTTTTGATCAATTTAATGCATCTTTGCTGAAAAAAATATTAATTTCTTTCTTTCTTTTTTTTTTTTTAAAGAAATCTTAATAGACCTCAAACATTTGAACATATTTTCAATTAATTGATAATAGAAATATATCATTCTTTTCCTACAATAACTTGGGTAACAGGGCAGACAGACATCCTCATGTGTTTAAACATAGCTTTAATGTTAGGTTAATATGATATAGCTAATAGTTTAACTAGTAACAGTTGGGTAATAATTAGTAATAATTCTCACAAAAACATGAGATTAACGCTATACTGACAAAAGAAAAAGTGCCTGGATGCTGAAAACAAATGTCTCATAAAAAACTTTTTAGCAGAATTGTCTAATTATTTGAATAACTGTTACAACAGTAATTTATAGGCTAGTAGTTGAACTAAAGGTAATGTCATTTTGCAGTAGAGAGATGTGCACGATTCTTGTTATGCTAAAATATAGTTCTGTCCCCTTTTACAGTTTCTGAGGTTTTCTATCACAATACTTCTGTCCTGATTATCATTTTCATAATACAAAGGGGAAAAACTGAGAACAGTACTTTCACCAGTGTCAGGGCAAACCCCTTTTTTACGCGTTTCCAGTATGTGTCTGATGACAGGTTTTTAATGCTCTTTTGGCCCTGTACGGACATTTAGAAAACAAACTTTTCAAATTTCTCATTTATTAAACGTTATATATGTAATCCACTAATAATGTTCAACAATGTATATAAATGCATCACTAGAACATTCTGTCATTTATGTCTATTTAATTAAAATATTTTGACAAAATCATGGCTCAACTGAAATAACGGACAAGCTCAACTGAAATTTCGGGGCGTGGGCGGGAGGGGCCTTTGGTCAGTCACCATTTTAATCACATTTTTAGCTTTTCGATAGTAAACCTACATTATTCACACTTCCTGTAACCTTATAACACTTAAGTGATTTTACTATGACTATGTGTGCGGATTACTTAGGGTTATGCTGTTAAGTCTGTTTTGCCACGCTAATTAAGCAATAAACACGATATTTTAAAGTTGGCTTTTATTAAGCAAATAAAGGAGTGAAAAATTACTCACCCTCTGCTTTAAAATAAACATGTTTTCCGCCAAAATGCAGATTCATCACGTGACGAAGTCTTACGCAAAAGAGATTGGGAGAGACGTTAGTACATTTGATTGGATTTATTAATTTATTTACAAAATAACAATCCTATAAAAATATTAAAACACCTACGTTATATGCATATTTACTTTCGAATTGAAAATATCATTTATTTGTAAAACTGTATAGTAAGCTAGACCTCATTCACATCAGCGCCATCTTTGATTTTTAACGGTAATGAAAGCGAGGCCGTGAGGGATAGACATACATCATCTGTAGGTTCTGTCATTTAATGTGTTTTTGGATTGTTCTGCTGACGAAACACTGCAAAAATATCTTTCCAAGAAATTTCAGTAGACAAAAAACTCCATGAGCTGAGCTGTGGAAAATAATAAGTGATCTAGGAGCTTTTTTTTTTTTTTTTTTTTTTTTTTTTACAGCAGATGTCATCGAAAACATGGCAAGTCTCACAGCCTTGCTTTCATACCTGTCTGCACTCCCCACGGTTCACAAGTGATACTTATCTTTGGTTTTGATTTCCTTTGTCATAATGTTTCACATATGTCATATTTCATCTGATTTGATCTTCACGGACAGCTTGAAAAACTAGATTTTGATCGATTTTTTTATTTAATTGCAAAATTGTTGGTTGTGGTGGAAATTAAGCCACAACTGAGGGAGACTGTAAATGTGTATTATCGCTCTTTGCTTACTTTATCAAAGTTTTAAACATGTAATAACAAATATTTTCCACATATTGGAGTTCTAAGATTCAGAACAAAACTGCAGTTAAGATACTAAGGGACATTGAAAATATATATTGCGATATTCACGCGAAGTGAACTCAGTCTGCACACTAACTTGATTTAGCTAAATGAAAACGTGCGATAAACAATCGTTGAAGAAAACTCAAAGTCCCAGAGTTCCTGCTCGAGTGAGGAAGTCCTTTCGAGACTGTGTGACCAATGAGAGGCAGAGCTCGAGCTCATGAGTGACACACAGATGTCGAAGCGCGTGCTGAAGACTGAGCTGTCAATTACTGTTAAACAAGGACAGATAGACATCAATACACACGCTCCTGAAAGTACAATCTGTGGACGACGCGCTTTTCGAAAATGGGTAAGCAATTATATTACTATAAACTGTTACTATCAATGCGGGATAACTTCTTTATGTGTAATATTAACAACATTTAAAGCTTTTTAATGAGTTTTTAAACAAGAATGGGAATGTCTGTAAACTGGTTTTCTAGTCCTTGACAGTTTTCTTTAAAACAAATCAGACCTCAGTTTTAGAAGGTTTTAGATTTAATGCCTGCTTAATAGATGTAAGATATTATCTACACTATATAAAAACCATATACAGAAGTGATTAGCGCTTATACATGGCAATACATTTTGAAATTACTTGGGAATTGGGTGAATTCAGGCTGATTGGGACACTTTTTGCCATTGAGATGACTGGGAAAAGTGTCCCAATCAACCTGAATTCACCCATATATATATTGACTTGGCTTAAAACTAACTAATATCCAAGCCATTTTTTGTTACTAGCACGTTTTTACGTTGCAAATAAGTAATCTAATAGTGACTATTTTCAGTTTCACAAGTAACCATTTCTGCGACACTAGTACTCTAGTTAGTATTATTTATCTCACTAGTTATACTTTTTTATTACTTTTCATATAAATGACTTTTTTGGCTAGTATATACTTGAATTCAAAATCTTAGTAGGAAAGCTGCGAGATTATACAGTGAAAATTATTTAGTGTATAAACAATTTTCACTCAGAAATTGCTAGTAAATTTCAATTACAAATAAACAGCGAATTACACATTGAATTAAACATGAATTTATTTAGTATTTTTTTGTAAAACATACTCCAATAATCTTTTTTTTTAATTTTTTTACAGTGTGTAGTCACTACTGAATTATTTACTAGTAATTAAAAAAAAAAATCCTATTAAAATAGACACTAGTTGTGTTGTTTTTTTTTTTTTTTTTAAGAATGGTAAGTGGCTTACCATAGCTATTTCTGTCATTTTAGTAATTTGAGTGACAGTAATAAGGACTAGATATGAGTAACCATAACAAGTTTTGCTCTTTGAGGAAGTGGTTTAGAGAAATAGCAACACATTGCTGTTGAAGCGTAAAACCCCCCATCTGACAGCAAACCGATGAGAATGAGACAGATAAGCATATGGCACAACATATACACTTTATCAAACATCACAGACATGGCTTTCTGTGTTGATAATAACTTTTGATGTCGTCATAATTCCTTTGTGACATTATCGCAGAGTTACATTATGATGTTATCACATGCTACGGCTTTGTTTTAGAGATTCCGATCGTGAATCCGGGATGTGACACACATCAAAAGAAAAGCCACAGTTTAATCTTAAAGTCTCCTGGCTGACTTTATGTGATATCGACCAATTAACTAATAAAAATGGGGACCTATGCCGTATCCGTACAACAGCAGACTCCCAGAAACAATGCAGAAGTTGCTATCGCACCAGTGATAATATCAGTCAAACTTGTCACAATCTTTCTGCACTGTGGCTCAGAAGGGGAAGTCAAATAACAGAAGGCTGTTCAGTGCCCTGGCACAGGAAACGTCTGATCTCGAAAGCCTAGCGTTGCTGGATGTTACAGACAGAGATATGAGTGTAGAGAGTGGTGAGGAGGCTCTGAGAAAGGGAAGTGGAGACTTTGAGGTAGAGGCTACCCAGAGCGAACCTATAATTCAGTGCTTGTGTGGTTTGTAAATAAGATGCTGTCAGGTGCCTGATGGTTACATTGTGCTGCTTCAATTCACACCGAACGCTTGAGCAGAAGATGGCTTGATAAGCTCGCTCCTTGACCCGAAATTTGGTTGGTGTGATGATATTGTGCTCTCCTGCACCTTCTGAAGGAATATATAGCTCTAAATAAGCCTGCGTTTAAAAAAAAAAAAAAAAAAATGGCAGTATTTAATAAACACATGACTGATGAAATGTATGTAAAATATTGATTTTATAATAATCAGAGGATCCACTGGAGTGCCTGTTTTGTTAGACAGCACACAAAGCTTTTTTTAAATATTCGAGCAAGTATCACAGCTGTGGTTTATGCATACAGACAGGAAGTAGTGTTGTAATCATGTGGTTTCATATTAGAATGTTCTCTTTCTTTCTCACACGCCCATTTAATTCAACACTTTAGATGCAAAACTGCATTTTATAACAGAGAGTGTTGCTCTATTTGTGTCAAATTAGCTGCTTGTTTTGATGTTTAATGTCATTGGGATTCACAGGATTGAGGTGAGGGATGTTTAAGTAGGTCTAGTAGGTGTAAATGATGTTGTTAAAATGTTAGTCATCATTTGATTCAACACGGCCTCATTCCAAACCTGTACGACTTTCTTTCTTCTGTGTGCAAAAGAAGATGTTTTGAAGACAGTGTTGTGTTGTTGTTGTTGTCTATTAAAAATGTTCGTTTTCTCTCATTGAAATACAGCTAAAATAAAATATAAATATTAGATGAAAAACTTAAATGAAAATTGGCAACAATTAATATAAAAAAAGTACTAAAACTGAGATAAACATTAATTAAAGCTATACAGAAATATAAAACAATAAAAATATAAAGATTACATGAAAAACTTAAACAGAAATGAGAAATTTTACCTTGGCAACTAACTGAAATAATTAAGTTGAAGTTGAAGTAGTAAAATTACTAAAAATTAAAGCTATATAGAAATATGATAAAAATATAAATATTAGATAAAAAAAAAAAACTTAAAACTAGAAAATTATAAATGTTACATTGGTTTAAGTTGAAGTACTAAAATTACTAAAATTAAAACCGAAATAAAAATTAATTGAAGCTATAAATATATATATATATATATAAAAAATGATAAAAATATAAATATTAGAATATGAAATATTTGTTTTTAAAATCTTAAAACTAGAAAATTATAAATGTTACCTTGGCAGTTGAAGTACTAAAATCACTAAAACTGAAATAAAAATTAATTAAAGCTATATGTAAAAAAAATAAAATAAATAACCTAATAACAGTGACAAAAGCTCATAACAAAATTACTAAAACTTAAACTAAATGAAAACTGAAATTATAAAAATAAAAGTTAATTCAAAATATGAAATAAATTCTATAAAAGTATATAAATAACACTGTTTGAAGAATGTTTCAGCAGTTTTTGCACATACAGTGAAAGTCAACAGGGACCAAAGCAACTGGTTTTCATTTACTTTGATTGCATGGACGTTTCTTCTTTTCTGTCCCACAGAAGAAAGAAAGTCATACAGGTTTGGATTGACATGAGGGTGGTTTCATGATCATTCTGAGTTAAAACTATCCATTTTTGAGTAATCTTAAAGTTACCCAAATGCTTTCTGAAGCATGTTGAAAATCCGCCTTTGCTTTTGTGTGGTTTTTCTGGGAAAAAAACTCTATCTTTGGTTTTAAAGTCAGTCATATTCTTAAAAAAAACATTAATTTGCTATCACAAAAGAAATTTATATAGGTGATTAGCTGGCTTGCTTTCTAGATATCTGCATCAACACTGAAAACCCCACTGAAAGTTTCCATCACAGTGTACATTCTCTTGTTTACTTGTGCGTTTACACATTCACATATGTGTAACTAGTTTGCCGGGCTTTGTTTTAGTGCTGGACCCTCGAGGAGAGGTCGATGTTGGAGAAGCAGAGCTAGAAGACTGTGAAAACACAAAGCAGGAGATGAATTCACCAAACCAGGTAAGACCAAAAATCACTGGTCATTTCCTCACCCTCATGTCATTCCAAGCCTTTATTTGTGGAACACACAAGACAAATTTTTGAGAACATTTCTTGGTTTCATAGTTTAGCAAAGGCTATCATATGACTTAAGTCAAACTATTTTTATTGCGGTTCTGTGGCAAAAGCTACGTAACAGTTCTCAACATTTCTGCTTTTGTTCCACTGAAGAATGGAGAGAGTAAATGATAACAGAATTCTTCTTTTCGCTTTAAGGCATGAGTATGGATTATCTCCCAAAGCTTACCTGTAAACATGAATTTGAATTTGTATGTAGTTTATGTAAATGTCACATAACTGATTCTTCTGATGTTGCTGAAGTGCAAATTCGCTTGTAAAAATAACATCTCACTTCCCCTTTCGATCTAATGACTGTTGCCAAATTGATTTCTGGTATTATTGCAATATTTCGGTTACAGAGAATGCTGATGTCAGTAACAGTAGTTAGTCACATGACATATGACAATGTTGCCTTGTGGTTAGATTGTCCATTTGACTTTCATTTTGCAAGAAAATCTATTTTATCTGTTGTGTACAGGAAAAATCAGTATCCCAGTATATTGACATGTACTGACTCAACAGCCTTTGGTCGCCTTTTTTTTTGGTAACAGTTTTCGGTTCTTCATTTCTGCACTACATCAGAATAAGACAGTTCTGAGTGTTACATTACAGGGATTTGATAAAATGCGGGATGTATAGTCATTTCTTTTATGCTACACACACAGATACGCATATAAACAATCGCAGATGTTTTTTTCTTCTTCTCACACTTCTGGTAATTGAAAACAGCGTTTGTATGCTAGTGCAAAGATGCATCATATTTCCAGGGTGGCGTCAGAAGTTGAAAGCCATGTGGTTTTGGTGGCGAGCGCTGGCCATGCCACTGCATCTTCTTCAGTGCGTATAAACTCATTTTGAGAGTGTTATTGACACGTCCGCTGTAGACTAACCCACGCACTTTTCCGAAATTTGAATGAGGTGGAAATTTAAGAGCTGCAGCTCACAGAAAGTCTCTCACAATGGGGTCTGTGCTACTTTTAGCCACAGCTCGAGAGGGACGGGGGCACTGATCTCAGCACACACAAAAAACCCTTCCTGTTTGAAACTTGAAGGTAGCGTTTAAGAGCTAAGCTCTTCCCTGTTGTGGTCTTGATATGACTGTATTAAATTGAACGAGTGATCTTATGTTTTTGTTGCATATCAAGTGCCCTCAATAGTTTAATAAGAGCACGTTTCAAACATTTTGAACTCCATTCCAGCAGTTACGCCTCTTTTATCAAATTTGTGGTTAAAGAATTATTTTCTAACAGATAGAGAAAAAATGCACAAATACACAAAATATATACATTGGCTATTAGGAGTGTGAGATTAAAATATGACGAGATTTCTTGTTGAGGACAAAAACGCTGTCTCTTGATATTGCCATGACGGAGTGTGAGGGTGAAATTAGGACAGAATATGCCACTGCTACATTACATTATGCTTCCACTGTCATTTTGCTTTTTATAGAAATAACCATTTAATTAAGTTGGATAACGGTCGCTTCAATCCCATCCAGCTCATCCATCAAGAGCTGTAGAGTCGTACGTAGTGCAGCAGGAAACAGAGTTCACTGATCATGTGACGAGTTGACTGGCGAGACCATGGCGGAGGATTCATTGCACAACAGAGCCTAACCCCTTATTTACATTGCACGTCTGTGGCGCATTACAGCTCCGGCGAGGTTTTGTTCCGTCTTCCGCGCGGCGTCAACTCACACCAGAAGCGAAGCGGCTAGATTCGTGAGAGCACGAGATTTGCCTGTCCGATGTTGTTTTCCTTGATTTTTCATGTTTTTAATTGTTAAATTGTTATATTTTGTCCGATTTAATTGTGTTTATTGCTATGCCCTACTTTGTTTTTCTTTAGCCTACAAACAAAGTTAATACACTTAAAAGTCCAGTTATGGACGACAAGGATAAAAGATTTTCAGTTGAAATTTTCAAAAGACTTGTGCAATGTAAATACGGCTTAAGCGTCTGACAAATGTCTTATCTTGCAGAATACGCGCTCAGCGCCACCGCTCTCTATTCACAGAGTTTGCGCAATTGTGAAATTGAAAGCGAAAGTAAAACGCGAACGCACATTCAAATGCGATTTTAATACCCCGCATTTTGAAAGCGGCTCCCTGATGCATGCAAATATCTCCTAATATGAAAACTATCTTAGACTGGGTTGTGTAGTTGTAACCATCTCTTCTGTATGCTTGAAGAAAAATAACTCTGCTATTCTTTTATATGTAAAATGTATCTTTATCGCTATAGTTATCGTCCTTGGTGTGCAACGGGCCTCAAGAATCTTTCAGTGATCAGTTTTTAAAAGAATTTTTATCTAAAGATTCTTTTTCCACTATAAAAGAACATTTTGTGCAATGGAAAGGTTCCATGGATGTTAAAGGTTCTTCATTAAAACATCAATGCCAATAAAAGGCCTTTTCTTTTCACGGAGTGTCTATTTACACCAAGTCCTGTGGCAGAAGATATTTGCACTAACTTCACCCACTAATGTCTGATTAAGCCAAACAAAACTACACAAGAAATCCCGCTGATAACTGCGTCCGACCCAAGTTTGAATCCGCCTTTTTCTGAACTTATTCTTCTCCGCATATCATCTCAGAGAGGCTATTAAAAATAAAAATTAAGAAAATATTTGAAAAGTGGAAATAAAGTAAGATGATTTAATAGTGGAAATTAATTGTTTGTCGGGTATAGGGTTAGGAGTAGGTGTAGGGACAAGTAGGAGGCATCATCTATTTATAAATATAATCAAATACACTGAATATGTTATTACTGCATACTGTTTTATAATATACCACAATACACTGAGGCGCAGATATTATACAGAATCTAACAACTGACTTATTTTTGAGAGTGTAGAACGTACACCACACCAAACCAAAAAAAAAAAAAAAAAACCTTTTGAAACCATTCTCATTAACGTATTTCTCTTGATTAAAAGATATTTAAACATTTATTCCAAGAACTTTTGTTAACACACTATTCCTCGAAGCTGCTTATCACCAGTGTTGTCAATATAACAGGAAGTGTTTGGGTAGATGGCAATCAGATAAATCTGTATATGAAATTTCAGTGAAGATGACTCAATTCAGGACAGACTGGAGCTCAGCCGTACCCATAGCAAAGAGCATGTGTCAGTGTGTTTTCTCTGTTGTATTCTCGGCTGAAGCGAGGGAAAGAATGAATCAGACTCTTTTAGATTGCCCCAGCTTCTGGGCCTACATGTATGATATTATTCCCTTTACATGTGAGAGATTTACACTTAGACCTCAATGTTTACTCATTCCAGTACACTGAAAAGGGGCCTTCTTTTCTTCTATATTAGTCAGAGGTTAGAATAAAGCCCTATATGCTCAATATTAGTCATTGTAGAGGCCTTATTCTGGGAAGAAGTTACCCTCTCTGAGGAACTCTATTCAGTGTGAAACTTACTGACTGAACATTGCTTTGGCAGCAAACAGCACAGTTCAACCACCAAAGTCATCAAATGGAAATCCAAAGCTTTCTGTGCGCAATGCATATAGTCACTGGGGAATTTCTCTTCTCAAGCTGTTATGAATTGTTTTTGGCGAGTGAATATGATTTAACCAAATGCTGTTTCCAAAAATTGTTTCCACAAACAATTAAGCCTGCTGAAAAGCTTGAGTTTTAGCTGGTTTAAGATGATCTGTGCCCAAAACCTGTCTAAAACCAGCCAACTAAGACCAGCAAACCAGCTTAGGAAAGAGAAATAGGTCACCTTTTTGATCAAAAATTAAAGTAACACTTCATTTCGATAGTCTACTTTAGACATCCTTCTTAGTAACTTTGCAACTACATGTCAACTAGCAGTCATTACAGTATCAGTAGACTGTCTGATTAATATCTGCGAACAATTTATTTTGAACAGACATTCTACTGACTATAAGTAACTTGGCAAGTACATCAACTTATTCTACTAAACCAAACCTAACAGTCTACTAATACTCTAATGAGAGTTAGTTGACATGTAGTTAATGTTAAAGTGGACTATCAAAATACAAAGTGTAATATAATGACCATTTTCCACCCTGTTACTACTAGAACTCTTTTATTATTGGCCAAAATACAAAAAATAAAATTCAGTATAATCCTAACATCCTGTTTTCCATCCTATGGCCCCTTTAACAGCCAGCTGGTCTGACATGCATTAAGCCGCAATGTATACTAGCTATGCAACTTCTGAAATAATTTGCTTACATTAACTGATTTTCTGGAGTTTACCAGGGATATCTATAAGTCACATGTATTGTTACTGAGTGGGTGATATGTGGCAGCTGGCGTTCATTTCTGCATGCCTTCACTCTTTCATTTCTCACTTGCGGCCTGCCTACACTGTGGGTCATTGTCCTGTGCGCCCGCGCGTTAGCTGTTAGCAGTTCCACTTTGGCCTGATCAGCTTATAGCACATTGCCACAGGGTGAATATGCTGTTTTTTCTGTAGATAACATTCACTTACTTCCCTGTTTCATCTGGGCTTGTTCCTTCCTTATTATGCAAGAACATCTACAAGGTTTATAAGGTGTCGAGGTGTCACATAAAGACACTGCGAAAAAGCCCAATCAAAATGGTGTAGGTATTATTTTCACCAACAGAGGGGGTTGCGAGGTATACTGATTAGAAAAGGATCCTAGGTATGCCTAGGATCCTAGGCATACTAACTATTCATGTTAAGGTAATACCGTCTGTATGTACTTTAGAACAGGGTGCGCGATTGTTTTGCTCACCATTTTAAACGTTCCCGAAAGTTCGGCCGTCAAAACGCAGTAATTCCCATACACACATCTTAACTATACCACTTACACTTTCAACAAATTACATTTGCAGAAAGCATATACTTTGTGTTGAAATTAAGCCTAAAATGCAAAATAATAAGCCCAATTCATAGTTTTCAGTCATGTGACTCAAAACATCCACAGAACCGCCTGTCAGTTTTCCATCTTAAAAGAAGAAAAACAATGATATGTGAACAAAATGCAAGTTTTGGTTATCCAGCACATGCTGCAGTATTTCAATCACTAAAACCAGCGGGACGTTATAAAACTCAACACTTAAAGTGTCTTAAAAAACAGTGATATTAAAAGATCAAATTCAGTATACAGCTTATTAATGATGATATTATTGATGATGCACTTAACGAGAAACTATGTGTTGCATTTATATTCTGGGTTCATCTGCTCGCCTGTACAAATTATGCATCATCGATAAGGTGTATATTGAATTTGGCCATTTAATATCATTGATTTTCTACATTACAACTTACTACAAGCCTGGTAAAAATGACTAAATGTGACGTCACGTCATCACGAATTAAGGAAAGTAAAGCAAGAGCACACACATAGCAAATAACATTTGATAAATTAAACAAAAAGTAATTAAAAAACAAAGATACAAAAATGTTTTGTCTCCGTTTTGTTAGTTCATAGACAATAAGTGAGGTTTCCATTTCAGAAATCTGGTCACCTTATATCACAGACATGGATGATACCCCGAATCATGTGGTTTGTTGTGTTATTGTGTCTGAAATCGTCCCCTATACCCTTAATGGGGCACTATTTGAGGGGACAGCCATTTGTAGTGGTGTCCAAAACCACTGAGTTGTCAAGTGCACTCATTCAATCCCATAATGCACTTATATATGCTTTTATAAGGAGTTTTTATTATGGAAAGATATAATTTAAATCAATATACTAAAGTGTAAACTGAAAGTAAAGTTTTTTGTCCCAGTTAATTAGTACTTAAGTACATCTTTAAATGTTATTTGGAAATATGGCTCAAGTATACTGCTGAATGTACTGAAAAGCATTTATGGTAAACTGAAACATACTTAGTCACATAACATAGTCATTTCTGTTTCGTCATTTCTATTGAAACTTGTGTGTCATGTACTTAAATATATTTGTAATTACACAATTTAGTACATTTAAAATATAGCAAATCAAAATTATAACCAAGTACTCTAGTATGTTAGTTAAAACACCAAAATCTACTTCTTTAGCATAACAAAAGTTAATTAAACATAATTATGCACTTTAAAGTAAAGCTTAAGTGTTGTGAAAGTGAACTTACACTTAAGTGGCCTTTTATTTCAGCAATATTACATTATCTGCATGTACAGTTTCTATTAAATATATTTTTAAGATTTAAGTGTACATTAAATACAACTAAGCACAGTTTAATTGTTAGTAGTTATAGTCCTTGTTTTGAACATCCCTTTATCCTGGAGTTTAGCTTTTTCCATCTTTAGATTGAATTATAAAGACAAGTGCAAACTGAGATCTCATAATCCCACTTCACTTTTTTAGTATAAATAAGGAAGGCTACGTTCATACTCTGTGTTTCTGATTAAACGCGCAAGTTTTGTGGACTAGCTCAAATCACTAACTCCCACCCATTGCCTCTCTCTCTCTCTCTCTCTTGCAGTAATTGCAAAGTTTCTCATGTTTGCACCACACGAGTCTTTATGACAGCATGGAGTACAGCAGTAGTGCAGCTCTCCTTTGTGAAAACCCCATCAGTGGTTCGGTTTCCCTTCAAACAGGATGTCTGGTTACTTATTGAAAGTGGTGGTGAAAGCCAAAGCTGTTGTGTTTTCAGTCTCACACTCTGAATATGACTGGTCTCGGAATGGAGTTGCATGAACACCTATATCACCTGCAATTTTGCATGAGGCTTTGAGAAAATGAATCAGTGAGAAGATTTATCAGGCTATTTGTGTGAAAGTGAAATTCGAAGGTTGTTCGAAGCACAATTACGCCGCTTCCTGTAAATGACACAAACTCTCCCACATGTATTCATATCTTGCCTATATCGTGTACAGTGCACATGCATACTGTATATTTATTGGTTATTGAACTCTTATGTTGGGAACTCCTGAACTGGACAGAAATTGACCAGTTATGTGAAACAGAAAAATTCCCAACGTCGGTGAATCTCTGAACAAAAACATGTCTGTCACATTTCACAGACATTTCACCTTTTTTGAGAACTTTGTCTCGTTTTTTTGCATTGTGACCATTTAATTTCTTCTCAATTTTTCACTACCCTGATGTGTCTGGAAGTTTATTATTATTATTATGATTCTTGTTAAATTCTTATTACTTGAAAACAAATAGTTTTTAATTTAAATCACTATAAATATTCTACAAGCAACACTACCTTAATCTAAATTGTTTACCATTTAAATATTAGCAATAAATAAAATACATCAATGCATAACAATACAGTGAAAAATTTCAAATCAAATCAAATAATGTATAATAATTGTCATGAAAATAATGTCACAGTAGCTGTGTTTCCATCAACTTATTTTTATGCGCATTTTGGGATATCGCATAAAAAACGCAGGATGGAAACGCCAAGATGCGCATAAATTCTAAAAATGCACATTAAAAAAAAAAAAGTGCTCAATTGAGGCGTATACGATTTTTATCCGATAAGAAAACGTGCATAAACTACGATGGAAACACATTTACCAAAAAAAAATAATCGATGTGCATCAAAAACGTCATGTGATTTTATATATATATATATATATATATATATATATGCCCACTGTTGCCACTTTCGGCGGTGGACAGGGGTCAGCATGGGCACCCTGACTGGTCTGCAGCTATGCAGCCCCATACGCGATGCACTGTGTATTCTGACACCTTTCTATCAGAACCAGCATTAACTTCTTGAGCAATTTGAGCTACAGTAGCTCGTCTGTTGGGTCGGACCACACGGGCCAGCCTTCGCTCCCCACGTGCATCAATGAGCCTTGGCCGCCCATGACCCTGTCACCGGTTCACCACTGTTCCTTCCTTGGAGCACTTTTGATAGATACTGACCACTGCAGCCCGGGAACACCCCACAAGAGCTGCAGTTTTGGAGATGCTCTGACCCAGTCGTCACAATTTGGCCCTTGTCAAACTCGTTCAAGTCCTTACACTTGCCCATTTTTCCTGCTTTTAACACATCAACTTTGAGGACAAAACATTCACTTGCTGCCTAATATATCCACCCACTAACAGGTGCCGTGATGAAGAGATAATCAGTGTTATTCACTTCACCTGTCAGTGCTCATAATGTTATGCCTGATTGGTGTATATACTTTTTTTTTTTTGAGAACTTTAGTGATTTTGTGTCTTTTAACCATACACCATTTTTTCCACCAGACCAGCAGGGAGATGGAGAACT
This sequence comes from Ctenopharyngodon idella, assembly GCF_019924925.1. Classification (NCBI taxonomy): domain Eukaryota; kingdom Metazoa; phylum Chordata; class Actinopteri; order Cypriniformes; family Xenocyprididae; genus Ctenopharyngodon; species Ctenopharyngodon idella. The sequence goes on from NC_067227.1 coordinate 1,528,689, forward strand.
TGGTATCCACTAATAGCAGTGAGGAGAGTTCCAGAACCGACCAATCAGAGAGTGAAGAGAGGACCTTTGTGACCAATCTGTACTGTTTTATGAAGGAAAGAGGCACTCCAATAGAGAGAATTCCCCACCTCGGCTTTAAACAGAGTGAGTCTGAAGACTGTTGCATCTAATATAATACAGTTTAAATCAGTGGTTTTCAGCTGCTTTTGCTTCAAGATGTAGAATTGGCATTGAACATCATGTAGTAACCCAACACCAGAACCTCAACTCTCAAAATCATACAAATATAATTGAATAAATGCAAATGTATTTTTTATATATATATGGATTACCAAGAACTGCTTAGGCCCAACAGTATTCAAAAATTGCTAAATATTTAGTTCCTAAATGGTTTGATGCTCTCAGCAGCCATAATTCACCTCACAAAACACATCGTTGTCGTCACAAAGCATGTTTACAACTATATAATTGCATTTTATTATTAACATTTAGCATAGTTTTTGAGAACAGAACACACCTGCAAACTATTTTTTGGGTTGTGACTAATATAAAAAACACACTGTATCGGTATCTGTCATAGTGCACTTTGGTGTGCCAGGACATTTTAAGCACTAGAGACACAAACTACATGATTTTTGTTGTGAGAACTGCTTGATAAATGATCTAAAATATAAAAAATCTTAAATTAATCTTGTATAATATTAAAAAAACACTGTATCGGTATCTGCCACAGTGCACTTTGGTGTGCCAGGACATTTTTTAAGGATTAGAGACCTTTTCTTGACCTTCTCAACTGTAGCTTCTGAAATCATTAGTCATAATGTAGTCCCATATCTTTCCTGTAATCTCATTCCATTTTCAGAATTTTTACAAAAAATTGTTCGGTTGACTGCATTTGTCAAGCTCAAACATGTCACTCCGTTAACAATGTTATAGTACAAAATTAAATTTTTAATCTTTAATTTATGGGAAATATACAATATGTTAATTAATTTGGTACAAATCTAGCAAGCCACTACTGAGTGAAGCTGCATTTAGGATAAATTTGCAACCCTGTTTCTCCTTGTAGCGTTGTTTTTATTTCTATTTTTTTCTTTCTCTCAAATCAAAGTTCTTCACTTATTTAGCAGTGTTCCAGAATTTGGTAACAGGGTTTCAAACCTCATATAAAATGAATAAATAATAAAAAGCACCTCCTTTTTATTGAAACAATAAAACATTTCTAAGAGTTTCAGATGCAATTTTGTTCCCTCTTCATGGGAAGTGCCATCTACATATCATCACTTGACTTTAAGATTGCGTTATGCTTGTTTCCAGTCAACCTGTGGAAAATCTACAAAGCCGTGGAGACGCTTGGAGGATATGATGCGGTAAGTATCCTCAAGCAAACAAACCTTTCACAACCTGCTGCTGGTCTGTCTCCCTCATCTCTCGTTCATGCCACTGATAGTATTATCTTGTTGATATATTGTGCAAGCATGCCAACTGCCCAAGCGAGGAAGTTGAGAAGCAGGTCATGCATTTGCCTCTTGCTCTTGCACAGTGGAAACTATGATGGCTTTAGGTCACACCATGCTCACAGCAGTGACCGTTATGACCACAATGAGGACGGGGGTCCATCCTCCACCTAGCTCTTTCTGCCCAAACCTGCTTCTACAAAGCTTTGTTCTCTCGCCCTTAAGTTTCCACTCACTCTAAGGTGCTAAAGTGTTTGTATTTTTAATAAGTGTGCATGTGGTCAGTAAAACCGATGTCTGACAAAACTGTGTCTGTCTGTGTGTAAATTTAGCCTTGGTCAGAGGGGGTCTTGTTTCTCTCTGTGAATTGGGTCTGGGAGTGGAAAGTTTGACCTTGTACTCTAAAAAGTGTCATGCTAAAAAAAAAAAATGCCATTATTGCATCAGTCACACTTTATTCCAGTAACACATCTAAAATGAATGTGTTTGCTGCCTCTAAACAGAGACTTCAGAGGATTGGCACCTGTCAATAAAAAGTACCTTGGTCATTAACTGATTTAGCAATGTGTCAGGCAGTAAAGGGTGGTATTCGCATTGTAAAGCTGAAACCTTTATCAGCCTGTGAAAATAAATTCAGGGTATGTACTTAGACACATATGAGGCAACCTCTGAAACTAAGCAGTGACTAATCATGAAGTTCCACTATGACAAGAGCTGATCAGACTGATAATGCAATGCATGCAGTACATGTAGTTACTTAATATTCCTCAGTACTTAAATGTATAATTACAGTGTAACAAAGACTCCTTAAAATAAAGTGTAACCTCATTTTTATTATGTGATGTGGTGTGGCGTAGGCATTAGCCTCTGTCTTGTAATTGCATCAGCGTCAAAGAAGCATCATTATACAGTAGGCAGTTAAATTCAGTTCTCTTTTCTGCTGAGGGTGTATAATAAAGTTGTGTTTGCTCACAGGTAACAGCACGGAGGCTATGGAAGAATGTGTACGACGAGCTGGGTGGTAGTCCAGGCAGTACTAGTGCAGCCACCTGCACACGCAGACACTACGAAAGGTAAACCCACTTGCAATCTCAAACCTCACCTGAACAAACCTACGTACCTCACGTACAGCTATAGCACATATGGTGCAGAACGAGAAGAGGTTGCAATGAAAACTCTTACAAGACTCTTCCTACTCACATTGCCCACAAGATTCAGAGCACGTGAATTGACCGCTAGGCCATGGCTCCTACAGTAAAACTCTTTCTTTGTGCAGGTTGGTGTTGCCCTTTGAGAGGCAGCTGAGAGGGGAGGAGGACAAACCGCTGCCACCTTCAAAACCTCGCAAACAGTACAAGAGGAGCCCTGAGAACAGGGGAAGTAAGCCAGAGAGCAAGAAGAAGAGGAAGATGGAGAGAGAAGAGTGCGAGGTGAGCGGCAAGAAATGCACTTGGATCAAAGAAAGTCTTTGTCAAATGTACTGCAAAGTGAGAGTTGAGCAAAATAGCTATGAGAAGTAGTGAGAACTGAGTGATCACGCAAACAGATTGTTGAATTGATTCATTGTAAAGGACTGTCTTCAATATAACTTCACAGTTCAGCCACCTATGAAAATTCTGTTATCAATTACTCACCCTCCAAACCCGAAAGACTTTCGTTCATCTTCGAAACACAAATGAAGATCTCTTTGATAAAATCTAAGAGCTTTCTGTACTTTGACGCTTCAAAAAGTTCATAAAGAGATCATAAAACTAATCCATATGAATTGAGTGGTTTAGTCCAAATTTTCTGAAGAGACTCGATCGCTTTATATGATCAAGAGATTTAATTTAGGCTTTTATTCACATTTAAAATTGATCAGCAAACATAAACAGAGGCTCAACCGAGCCTGCTTGATGAGCGAGGACAAACCTTATTGGTTCTTGCTGAAGCTCAAACGTGCTGCATAACACATGAGAACGAAAGTCTTACAGGTTTGGAAATTACATGAGGGCGAGTAATTAATGACAAAATTTTCATTTTTGGATGAACTAACCCTTTAAGCAAAATCATCACAAATATCTCTATCACTCAGCCCTACGTACAATACAATCTAACGATATATACAGTAAATCTGAATGATGCATAGTACATATCACCAAACGTCCTATGTGTGAGGATGTATCTGTCTGCTCCTTGTCCTGAACGTCTCACTTTTGTTCTCAGGAGAAAATGGGATCAGATCATCACTGTGAGAGAGGCATGTGTTCCCATCACAGTACATGGATGTCATCCTCTGATCGCCTAGACTCTGAGAAGTCTTCCACGATTCCTGTCCATGGTCCGCACCCTGGTACCTGCTCCAGGGAGAAGCTCCTCCTTCAGACTCCCACCCCGGCTGAGGTGATCTCTCCCTTGGAGAAGAAGAAGCGTCTGGCCCAGGCTAGCCTCACTGTCCCTGCCTCTGGCTCCTCTGAGGATGGTGCAGAACTGGAGAGACCCTCCGTCATTCAGCTATCCCACTCTTCCCAGTCTCCTGCTTGCCCTTCGTCTACTCGCACCCGCCACTCTTCCGATGGCTCGCCTCTCCCCGTCTCCTCTCCGTCCGGCTCCTTATCCCGTAGCCCATCTCCTTACTCGGTCTCCTCCGAGGACTGTATAGCCGTGCCGGACCAGAAGTCTCCAGTCAAAGAGACCGAAACTAAGACACCTTCTCGTTTGCCCACTCTCCCCACATCCAAGGCTGGTAGCACCGGAGTTTGCAAGCCTCTCGGCTGTTACCCCAACAGCAAAGAACCTGCCAACTATCACCACTACTATTACCGGGAATACCTGCAAGCTGGTCCACACCACTCCGAAAAGACCCAAAGGAGCCTTTCATGGACCTCGGATGGTAAATCTGGCACCAGACATACATCCCACAGGCTGCCCTCGCCTGGCTGCACCAAAGCCTGCTGGGTCCCTCATGCCTCCAGCTTCTCCAAAGTCTTACCGCGTGATCCCTGCAGGCCTGTGTCACTACAGCACACTTTTAAGCCGCACATGTCCTACCCCCAGCACCTCCTAAAGAGGCCCACCTCCGATGAAGCCTACTTGAAGAAGATACCAGCGTCCTCTCCACTTCGCATGGCGGACAGGAAAGATAAAGCAAAGACTATGTTGCCCAAGCCTCTGCCTACCCAGCAGTACCTTCTCCACCCTCACGCTGGTCTGACAATTCCCTTCCTACCAACCTTAGAGAGACCCCAAAGAGACTTAGCCGAACAGTTGAAGGCTCTACCTCTTCAACCTGTACTTCTTCCAACCCATCTAACAATACCTCAGACCCACTCTATGCATTGCCCACCAGTGGGCACCCCCTTTCCTGGGTCATATGAGGCTGCTTTGCCCTCCTACCCTTACCCGTTTCCGATCTGGCATCCACCTGCTGGGTACAACATGACGGGCATGCAGCCATACTGAACTATTCTGAAACTACTGGTCCTAGAGGGCCATTGTCCTGCAGAGTTTAGCTCCAACCCTAATCAAATACACCAGAACAAGCAAATCAAGGTCTTCAGGCGGGCGTGTTTTTAATCAAGGTTGGAGCTAAACTCTGCAGGACCAAAGTTGCCCATCCCTGGTCTAGACTTCTATTGTGCTTCAGGGCTTACAAGTCAACATGAAATCAAAATCTAACCTGTTTATTTTTTTAAATACATATTTAGCCATGTTATTCAGAAGAAAACAATGCCTTTTGTGATCAAAATGTAATAACATGCTCAGACTCACCTCTTAAATTAAACCGTGTGCTGGCCGTTTCGTTTCCTTCACAAATGAATGGAGGTGAGAGGTGGAACGGATTTTTCATGATCAAGTTACAGGATCATTTTACATGAAGTAAAATGGGTTGTGAATCGTTTCATGTTGATTTTAAAGACTAATGCCAAATGAAAGACTGTTACATATGAGATCCTGTAACTGGTGGAGCATCATATTTATGGGATCGATTCCCAACGAACACACAATACTGATCAAATGTATCAGTGAATGCACTGTAAATCGCTTTGGATGACCAAATGCTGTAAAAATTTCAATGTTACGTATGTTGACAAGTTCATCCATGTAGCTATATCTTCAAAAGAGAATAGCTTCTTAGTTGATGTGGATTAAGTGTAAACAATCTTTCAAGCTATTAATCTAATGAATACAAATTACTTGTGGTACAGATCAGGGTCCAGAGTAAATAATTCTCATATGAGTAAATCCTCCAAAATTGTACTTTTTATCCTTATATTAGTTTCAAGGCACTTACCACAAGATCCACGTGTTTGACAAATGCTCCAATAATGTAAAAAATGTCTGTAATGTACAATTGTATACTGAATGTAAAAAATATTTTTGTATAAAATAAATTTGTCGAGATCATGTCAGGTCTTCCAAGACATTTCCTGTGAATTTACTGCAAGGATTCTAGCAATGAGATGCAAAGAGAAGACATGTTGAAACGCCACATTTATTTTAAAGGATAGATAAACAAAGAGAGACATTTATTTTTAAGACTTTCAAAGTAAATGGAATATAGTTTGAGTCCCACACAGTAGGGAATGTAATATCTTTGCCTACACATTGAAAAAGGCTGCAGACATTATCGCTCTTGGAAAAAAAAAGTGCAAACTTCAGTAATGCTTCTGGTCATAGATTATAAGTAACAGCTCATTTATGTAACAGAACAAGTAATGCATTGTATTTTTGAGGAAAATTTGGAATGCTGAAGTAGCCAAACCACAATAGGGTATGTAAACTTTCTCATAAAATAATGAAACCAACATTCACAAATAGGAAAACATTGCAGAATCTTACGTTTCAGATTCGCAGAAAGCCAGTTTTCATGAAGTTAAAATGAAAATGTTAAATCTGCTCATGTTAAGATACCAATGAAAAAGAAAACTAGATCCCTATAAAGTGCAATTCTATTCTTCAGAAAAGGGAACAGTGAAAGAGATAGTGTTTGAGTCGGTACGGGTGTGTTTAGACCGCCTGGAGTGCATGTTTCAGTGGGGTAACTCGTGTGGAACGAGTTTGTAGTAAGCGCCACAGGATGGGCAGCGCTGGGCCTCACCCTGATGCAACCAAAACCAAACCACTGCAGTGTTGTCTTCTTCACCTTCAAAAAAGAAAAAATGTCACATAGGTTAATAGGCTTGGTCTGAAGATCATTAGGTCATCATCATGATAATATACACATATTTGACAAAAGCTATGTTTCCATCCACCCACCTATTTTTATGCACATTTTGGGATATCGTATTTAAAAATCAACAACAAAAACGCTAGATGGAAACAACAATGTGCATTAAAAAACGCATGCGCTCAATTGAGGACACATTTTTTTATCAGTTAACAAAACATGTGCATAAACTATGATGGAAAAACGTTTACTGAATAAATCCCTCGATGATGCATCAAAAACTCACTGTGATTGGATAACTGGACTAACTAGCGGACCAATCGCATCACCGCATCTAATCCTCCTCACCTGAGAATTCAAAGTTAATCCCTAATTGAGATTTAAATCTGAGTTTAAAGTTATGGAGCAACAGGATTAAAGTAAAAAGTTGCATTAAAGAGCAAAATAGCTGTATTTATAGTTTGAATGATATCAGTTGAAAGATGAGTTCCCTCGATGCGCAACAAACCCATGTGACTTTCCCTCAGCAGAGGCTGTGACGGGATAACTGGACTAACCAGTGGACCAATGGCATCGTAGCATCTCAAATGTTGGTTTGGTGATTCTGAAACGCCGGAGTCAAAGTCTGTCATCAGAATAATTTTGTTTAATTCCCTCCAGAAGCGTCTCACATGATTGTGTTCTCAAACACCAGCATCCGAACGCAAGATCACATGACAGCGCAAGTCATTTATGATGGAGGAAAATTGCAGCAACTTCCTTTTTTATCACAGATATTTTGCACCAATTTCTCAGGAAGTGACTATTTTGTTCTCTTGAACACATGGGACGGAAACGCTGGTTTATTCACAAGTGTTTTATGTGATATTCCAATTTAAATGCACAACTTTGGATGGAAACATAATGAATGAGGAGACTCTCTAGCTTTGATCTGTATTTGGAGCACTGACATTGTTCATTAATGATACCTGACTGTTTTAAGTTAACATCCTAAATGTTTAATGTTTTAATACTGATTAGTGAGAGATAAGGATGAACTTGACTATGTCTAAACAGCTTCTCTGAAGTCAAAATTAAATTATAATATCACTTACACACACAGCCAACAATCCTCTTGTTGGTTATGGAGGGGACGATATGAGGGTCTTGTTTGGAGCCGGCATACTCCTTCGGTTTTAAAATGCTATATGGATCCTGGTGGAGAAGAGCAGCAGCGTTGATTCTCCTGAACTCAAACAAGGCTCTATTTTACCAGGAACCACAATACAAGACACTAACCGTTCCTTTCTTGGAAGCTTGCAACACGATCTTCTCCAGACCGGTGGCCTGCTCATCATCTGTGGGAATGCCTGAACACAAGATCACACGTTAATAATATTACATACAGACAATGACCGCAGAGGTGTATTGATGTTCCTCAAACGTTTATTTATTTTTCTGCAATTCATTTGGCTACTTAAGGTACTTTTAGAAGCCCATTTCAGCCACATAAATATAAAAACATGCTTTGTTAAATCATAATTATGCCATTGCCAAAACAAAAAGTCAAAATTATGAGAGATTTTCAACTTTTTATCTCATAATGTCTCATTTTTGCCAGATGTTTTACACATACATAAGTATGCCATCACATAATTTCAACCTTTTGCCATAATTACTATTTTTATCTTCTTAATTTCGTTTTGTCATATTTATGATTTTATCTCATAATTCCGACTTTTATCTCACAATTATCATTTACCAATACCAAACCATGATTTTATTTATAAATCTTTTTTTTTTCTGCCATTATTTTTAGTATGCAACAAACTAATCTATTTCCTGCAAGAGCAACTGAGACTAAACAGGATGACAGAGATTAAGAGGATTAGACGTCAGTACGAAATCCCTGACAACTCTGCAATGAGGAAATAACGATGAAGTTGTAGCGACAATTGGAAGAATTGTTGAATGTTTATGAATATGAATGTTTATGTGAGGCGGTGGGACAGTGTCGCGCTACTATTCAAACAGGCTGTCGATCTAAGCTGTATTTTCCAGCGCAAACCGCCCAAACACGCGCACTAAACAATGCCATTGATCGAACAGTACCTCCAGATGCCAGTCCTCTAATGACAGCTTGAGATGGGAGAGGGCGACGGCTGTAAACAGCAGCACGAGTCGCTGATCGCAAGAGGAGTCTGGCTGCCATTCTTCCCAAAACACTGCGCATGCGTCACAGCTGCTGCGCCTTTGATATAAAGGGCGCTTCAGTAAAAGCGCAATGCTGACATCTAGCGCTCTGGATGACTAGCGTGAGGGGAAAAAATCTTTTATTTTCAGTAAATTTGTTAATTCAGTAAAAGTATATATTTTTTATTGTTATTTAGAAAACAATAATATAAGAAATCGAAGCAAAATCACTTGAAATTGACTGAAAGTTACAGTCACGTGGAAACAGAAGCATATAAAACATGTATAAAATGTTCAAAATACACAATACACTCATAAATATAAGGGTCTGATTCACAATATTCATATATACACATAATATACAAATTATGCCCAGTGTACTCAAATAAAGTGTCCACAAATTGTGGAAGGCGACTGATGCAAGTGTCCTTTAAGATTTCCCAATAAAATATCAGTAACTGGAACACACTGGAGAAAAATATCAGGCTATAAACATCAGTATACTGCAACAAATAAACGGAAAACAGTTTCTTATAGTATTAATGTACTGATTTCACAAAATCTGTGTTTTTACAATCTTTTTGATTAAGAACTAGAATTATATATTGTTAACTATATAACCTATAAAGTATAGAACTATAAAAAAGGGATTTGACAAAACGACAAGCATTTATTTGAGCTTTATTTTTATGCGTATTGCGCAGATTTGCGCCACTACAACCAGCTTGAGGGCGCGCAAACGTCATCGCCGCGTCATTTTGTTGGTTTTTGGCGCGAAATTCCCTATCAGAAGGTTTCCGCAGTGATCGAACGCGAGGATGTAAACAGATGAAGAAGTTTGGGATTTCATTTCGCGCTGCGGTTTGATTTTCAGGAGTGTTACAGTAGCCGAGCTGATTCTCTGGCGACAGATCTAAACGTTGACTGTACAGTTGTCTGGCTAAACTCCAGCACTTTTGATTGAGGCGTGTTGGATTGTTCCAGTGTGTCACAATGTCAGATGGCAGTGATCTCAGTGCAGGAGAAGAGGGTCAGGAGGATGTGTTGACCCCAGCAGAGCTCATCACCAAACTGGAGGAGGTCAGACATCTGTATGCCTGCTCAAATGAACAATAACACACAGTGAAATGTGTTTTCATGCAAGCTCACACTGCAAAAAATGATGTTCTTACTCTGTATTTTTGTCTTGTTTTCCAGTACAAACATCTAAACATTCCTAAAGCAAGATACATATGCTTGAGAAGCAAAATTATTAAATTAAGTCTTTTATACTACTGAAAAAGTCATCAAAATTAAGTGAGTAAATGCTTAAAATAAGATCTGTCAGTGAAGTAAGAAAAATAATCGTTAAATGTATTTAAATGTAGATATTTTTTATTCTTATTTTAAGTATAAGCTACCTTAATTTTGATTTTTTTTTTTCTTCTCAAAAAATCAAATATTTTAAGTAATTTTGCTTCACAAGCAAATGTGCCTTAATTTAAAGGGTTAGTTCACCCAAAAATGAAAATAATGTCATTTATTACTCACCCTCATGCCGTTCCACACCCTTAAGACCTTCGTTAATCTGCGGAACGCAAATTAAGATATTTTTGTTGAAATCCGATGGCTCAATGAGGCCTCCATAGCCAGCAATGACATTTCCTCTCTCAAGATCCATTAATGTACTAAAAACATATTTAAATCAGTTCATGTGAGTACAGTGGTTCAATATTAATATTATAAAGCGACGAGAATATTTTTGGTACGCCAAAAAAACAAAACAACGGCTTACATAGTGATGGCCGATTTCAAAACACTGCGTCAGGAAGCTTCGGAGCGTAATGAATCAGCGTGTCGAATCAGCGGTTCACTCAAAACAAGACAAAAATACTGAGACATGTCTACTACACATCAAACACGTCAGAATTATAAAATAACACAAAAGGAAATGAGTTGTGTAGTGACCAAAAATGAAAAAAATTTATAAGGTGCATCCTGGGATTATTTACATCACATGGATGCTGGCCACTTGTTGGAGGGAAAACTTAAAGAATGTAGAATGTAATTAAAGAAATTCTTATATAGACACATATTTTTGTAAACTATAATTTATATGTATAAATTATTTTTTGTCTACAAAACTAATTTCAAGCATTTAGGAATAAATTAAAAACAAGGTTTTTTTTAAGATCTTGAGAAACATAAATTCAGTCAGGTGTGCTTAAAAGTGTATTGTTTAAACTTGGTAAAAACGAATTTGAAAGTGCTGCACATTATGGAAATAATACATTTTAAAAATAAATGAATGCATGAGATACAGGCTATTCTCGTGTATTATTGTAGAGTAGAGCTGCACGATTCTGGATAAACTAAGAATCACTTTTTTTTCTTTTTTTTTTTAATAGAGATTATGATTCTCCCACTATTCTAAATAGCCAGAAATAAATAACTAGAGGTTCTGACAAAATGTTATTATTGTTACAGTCTATTTTAAAAAATATTTAATTAAAGCTGTAGTCCGTAACTTTTTTTAGTTAAAAATGAACCAGAATCAATTTTTGAGCAAGTACATAACCAGCCAGTGTTCAAAACTATCTCCTGACCTTAGCCCGATTCACAGCGGTAAGCTTGTAATAACGTTTCCTAATTCTAGTGGAAATTCGAGCATGCTGCCGTTCATCTTTGCATCATTACGTCACGTCTGTTTACATAAAGAACGAGTCCCAGCTAGTAGGCTAAATCACATGTGAGGATGGCAGGTCATTTATAACCTTTTCTCACAGCAGCTGCAATAATTAAACTGATCATTTTGATGGCGGATTGTATGTTATAACAAATTAACGTTAGAGATTAGACTGTACAGAAATTGAAATCTACAGGTAATGCTAATACACACTAAATACACATAGTCAAGCAATGCTGATGTTGTTAACATTAACAATTTGAGAACAAAGTATAACAATAATAATAATTTGCATGGTTTGATGTGATATGAGCTAAGCGATCATTAGATTTAGTCACCATTGGCAGCGCGATTTACTGTTAATGCTTTTTTTTTTCTCAGTCAGAACAAAAGTGGCAGATTTGTTACAGGTTGATGACATTTTCCGGTGAAAATTCTTATTTTGGTCATACTTCAAGATGTAGCATCTGTGATTCTGAAGTACAGTATCCACACCGGTGCGGTGACTGACAGCAAACATTAGATTCTTCCGTGCTGAGGAGTCGTGCCGATGCACAACCCACATAGAGATGATAATTCCGCAAATAACTGCAATTGCAGGTTTCAAGCAGAGATGGCAACAAAGAGGCAAAACTTACGAACTGCAGCTTTATAAAAAATAACACTGGTTGAATGAATGATTCAATGACTCACTCATAAAGACTTCGCTTGTTTCATTACTGGATGAATCAGTGAATCTCTTGAATAAATGATTCAATGACAGATACATTTTCTAACAGTCCGTTGTCACCACCTACTGGTGTAATGATGTAATTAATACAATCTTCATTTGAAGCATCAAGTTACTTTCAAAAGGTGATTTGCTCTGTTTCGATCGTTACCGTTGACATCAGTGTTTATATCTGAACTATAATTTTTTATCTTGTAGTTTTGTAACACAGAAATAATGATACTGTGTGGATGAAAAGGCTTTCATATTTATACACAGGCATCTTTACACAGACAAGTTAAGGCTGCTCTGTGCCTGCTCAAAATTCAGTGTAAAGATGCAAAGCCATATAAAGCTTTAATTATGCCAGCTCTGACCCACCTCAGCCCCTAGTGTCAAATCACACAGTTGTAATTGCAGTGTGATGCATTTATGTCACCTCTGAGCAGCATTAAACAGTCTGTGTAAAGACACTTAAATGCCACTTCAGAAGTGGCAGTGTAAATTTAACACGGTAACGTCTCTCTCTCGGATCTGAATGTTCGCTGTGATTGTACAAAGGATTAATAGACCTCGTCGAATCGTTGTCAGAATAAGATCGCGTGGGTGTTTGAATCGAGATTGTGACCTTTTAACAATCAATTGTGCAGCTCTTGTAGACGCATGCTTTCAAGAGTAGTGTTTCTAATGTGTGTCAGTTGTTCTCCTGTGTTTCAGGCTTGGCTTAATGAGAAGTTTTCTCCAGAGCTGTTGGAGAACAAGTCCGAGTTGGTGGAGTGTGTGATGGAGCAGATCACACACATGGTATGGATCTGTGTTCAGTGTTTGCTGAAACATTGCATGTTACATTTAGGTAGTTGACAAATAAAATTGACCTTTTTTTTTACATTTCTAATATTAGGCTTTTAGATTAAAGGAGAAGGTAACTGGTAATTTCACTTAAAAAGATTTTGCAATTAAAATAAGGAACATGAAAACATAACGCAGCATGTTTAACAATAATTATGATATACAAGAAAAATGTATAATGTAATTTTAAAAGTGAAAAAAAAAAAAAATTGTAATGTATTTAAAATAGTTTTGGATGAAGTACACCTTGAAATTTAGCCATTATGCTTGTGTACACAGGAGGAAAATCTCCAGAGGGTGAGGAAAGGTGATGTGAAGGCCAGTGTCCACCGCATGGAGATCGATCGCATCCGCTTCGTTCTGAGCAGCTACCTGCGCTCCAGGCTCCAGAAGGTATCCTGGGAATGACTGTCAGTCGTTTAGCTGATGCATTTATTCAGTTTGACTTACAGTGCACATATTATACAGACGGTTTCCTCTGGAGTAACCTGAAGATACATCTCTTGCTCAAGCACACAGTAGTGATAGTTCATGAATTATAGGGTTTGAGCCTAGAACCTTTCAGTTACCAACCCAGAAACAAAGACTTTAAATAGTGCACTCGTATTACTATGAATGGGAGAAAGTGAAACATGCAATATGGCGGAATTTTTACAATGTTTACATGGCGGAAATTGCAAGCAGAAAAATTGAACACTTCTCTAGATCTGCTCAAGCGTGAGGTTAAAGCGTGTGAGAAGACCATCTACGGGAAAAGCCGGATTCCACCAAAGCATTTTTATATTTATGTACACAATAATAATATTTTACATTGTAGTCCTTTTATTTTTAATATTTGGCATGTTTGTGTGCTGCTGCGCGTCCCTGTCTGTGTGTGATCAGTTTCCCAAATTCCATTTTTTCTGTTTTAATTTTTCTGGATTCCATTTTTTCTGCTTTCATTATTCAGAGCTCCATTTTAATGGTTAAATTACATTTTAGTAATCTATTGAATTAATAAAACTTTAATTTATTAATTTTTTACAATAACAGGGCACTATGAAATGTTTTATTCTTTCAGAAATTGTGTAAATTTTTAGACGTAAACCAGTGGCGAGGCCAGAAATCCTCAAGTGGGTGGACATTGGTGAAATAGGGTGGACCTCTATTTTGTCTTTTTTTTATATATATATATATATATATATATATATATATATATATATAAACTAAGCAAGATAATGTATTTTACTATAGGTTCTGACAAAATGATAATTGCTGCAGTCTATTTAAAAATAGAAAATTTGAATTAATCATTAAAAAAATATTTTTTAATGATTGATTCAAGGATTCACTCATAAAGACTTTTATTGTTTCATTACTGGACGAATGAGTATTTTTGAACTAATCTCTTGAATAAATATTTAAATAAAAAAAGAATTAACAGTCACTTGTCGTCTCCTAAGAATATAATTGATACAATCTTTCTTTGAAGCGTAGTTACTTTCAAAAAGATTTAGGCCTACTCAATTTTGATCACTATTGTAGACATCAGTTTATATCTAAAATATAAACTAGTATATTGTTCTATATTATATCCAACAATTTGAATGTTTGTTAGACAAAAATAATGTTGAAAAGACTTTGTGTTTTTTATTTATTATATTTTGAATAAGCCTAAACAAGACACGTTTATAGAACATATAAATAATAATAAAAACTAACTAGAATACTGCTAGAGTACTTAACTGGAATATTTAATTAGACATGATGAACTGAATAGTCCACTACAAAAAAAAAAAAAAGAAATGCCATATGGGATCCGAACCTGTTCATTATAAACCGGTTCACTAGAAATCAGACTTTCCAAAGCTTACATATGAGAGATAGGACCGTTTAGATCAGGGATGTCAAACATACGGCCCACAAAGGTGTCCAATCTGGCCCGGGGGATGATTTGAACTATAATAAAAAAAAATAAATAGATGCACTAGTCCACTGGTCATAAATCCAAACGTTTTTTAGCTTTATTTTGGTCAATCTTTATTCCGGGCTTGCAAACAAAGTGCTTTGTAATAATTTCCCAAAATTTCATTTGTGTGGAAATATTTACAAAGTCTGTAAACAGGATGTTAACACAGGCACACCCTGAATATTTACACAAAGAGGAGAACAGAAGCGCCAGCAGAGAAAATTCTGTACCACGCACAAGCTCACTGTTCACGAAGAATAAAAAGAATAATATAAATATTGAATTGGGGTTGATATGAATGTGTCTCTGAAGGGAAATGTCTTCAGACAAGTTTTGATGGCTTTTCCTCTTATCTCCATATAAAATAGTAGCCTATTTATTGACGCAGCGCTGCTTTGTGTACAGCGGTAACCATGGAAATGCTATATCACTGCTGTTCCATAAGCGCCACCTACTGTCAGAGAGTGAATTTGCATTTTCATTCAGTCCGTCTGCTATAGTTGCTTTGTGCAGGTGTCTTATGTAGCATCATTTCACAAAGCTAAAGTCAGACCATGCTGTTAATCTTGAAATTATACAATAGTTTAAATTAAAAACAACTGCTCATGCTCATGTGCATAACAGGACAGTTTGGTTGTTTACCTCCGCTCACTCGTCGTCAGTATACAAATGTGACATTAAAAACAGAGATCATTGGGGAAAAGTAGCTTTTTACTGGAAAAGTTATTAAAAGCTATTTAGTGTTTGAAGAGTTACTGTCAAAATGGTGTGCGGGAAGGACACAATACTGAACTTTAAAGCTCGATTTAATTTCATTGTCATCACTTCATTTTGTAGAAATTGTTTACACACAGGTGACTGTTACCGTAGAATAAATTTAAATGTGTTACACACTGGACATGTTTTTATGTAAAATATATTTTTAATAATAAATTTTTCAAATTATATATAGACCTTCACAACAGATATGATTATTTCCAGACCAAAGTATTGTCTGGAAATAAAATGAAATATTCTGGCACCTTTGATTGGGTGGGCCAGTGCCAACAGTGGTAATCAAATGAAGGCATAAAACATTAACAGTTTAATTAATCTTTTAAAATTTAATCTACTGAAAATTGAACAACTCCTTTTATGTTTTGGCAAACAAACTGCTGCACAACAGAGGTTTACTCTTAAAATTAAAATGGAAAAATTATGTGATTATTCGTGAAAACCTTTGAGTTTCTGCGTGTATATGATATGACAATAGTTTTTCTCAATGAAAATCTCAATTCAAAATCTGCCAAAATCCATGACATTCCACAATATACAGTAAAATAAAAATGTTTTTATGACTGGATTCCACAATTCTGTCCAAGCTTTCCACACAGTCATAAGTTTAGACTTAAAAATAGAGTTAAAGCAGTGGTAAAATACACTGGACATGTTTTCTAAGTAAGTACTTGTATGTATGGTTGTTTTCTCTTCTGCAGATAGAGAAGTTTTTCCCTCATGTTTTGGAGAAAGAAAAGTCACGTTCGGATGGAGATCCTTCGTTTCTCTCTCCTGAAGAGTTTGCCTTCGCTAAAGAGTGAGTTCATTCTCTTTCTGTTTTCCATATCAGCCTGTAGGCAGACCTTGTGGTTTAGCAGAAACAGATGCTGTTGATAGAGTTTAACTTGTCTTGAATCCAGAATATTCTTGTAACTTCTACAACAATGGCTGTTTTGTTCAGCATGTTGTAATTTGTTTTGTTCTGTCGGTTTGTCTTGTAATCACACGGTGACATTTGTGCGGTCGCCAAACCTTCTGTGATGTTTGTTTAGGTATCTGGCCAACACTGAGGTTTACCTGCGAGCCGTGGCTCTGAAACACATGCCTCCAAACCTGCAGAGCATCGACATGCTGAAGGCCGGTGAGAAACACTTCATTGTTTTAAATGGATTCATCATAGACCGTACGTGTACAGACAGTTAACCAACATTACTTCATTTTCTTAACTCTTTCCCTGCCATTTACGGAATTTTCCAGCAATCCATGTTTTCACTGTTATACAGTAGGGGGCGCAATTACACATCTTACATATACAGAATCTCCAGATCAAAACACAGGCGAAGAAGAAGCAGAAACAAGTGATAGAAGCATTGCTTACGCACGTGTAAAATAACGCGAGCTGGAATAAAGTAGGTATCAGATATTTATACAACACAATATTCTATGGGCCATGAAAGTTTTGTGAAAATGATCAAAAATGCTGGTGCTGCTTGGCAACGCTGGCGGGGAAAGAGTTAATGTTTTAAAATGTAAATTTAATACTGTATTTTGCAGTTATATTTTGAGATTTACTAGCTAGAAAATGCTGGATGTCAAATTCAGCAAGTTGTTTTCCAGTAGTGCTGCACAGTTATGACAAATCATAATTTTTGAAATAATTTCCCTTGATACTGTAATCGCCATTCATTTTGGGAAATATAATTTACAGTAAATTATTTGAATTATGATTTACAGTGAAAAATTACGTTTCAATGACCCAATCAGTTATATAAAATTAATATATTTTATATCTCTGCATGTATATAAAAAAATAATCTAAAAAGCATCTACACTACTGTTTAGAAGTTTGGGGTCAGTAAGATTTTTTAATTAATACTTAAATTCAGCAAGAACAAATCAAATTGAATTGATTAAAAGTGAAAATAAATACTTGTAAATTGTTACCAAAAAAATCCATTTCAAATAAAAACTGTTCTTTTGAACTTTCTATGAATTCATCAAATAGTCCTGGAATAAAATAATCACATTTTCCACAAAAATCTGAAGCAGCACAACTGTTTTCAACATTGATAATAATCAGAAATGTTTCTTGAGCAGCAAATCATCATATAAGAATGATTTCTGAAGGATCATGTGATTTTTAAATCGTAATAATATTTCATAATATCACTATATTTACTGTACTTTTGATCAAATAAATGCAGCCTTGGTGAGCAGAAGAGACTTCTTTCAAAAGTATAAAAAAATCTAACTAACCACAAACTTTTGAACAGCCGTGTACATTTTTCAAGCTAGACCTAAATGCTGTAGTCTCCACATTTTTTGAGTTAATAGTGTAAGCTGTAATCATAATCTTTATTATGTATTTGAATAATTGTGCAGCACTGTATATCCAGATGTCTGAGCTCACATGATGGCTTCATCAATTGATTCATTGGTGCATCTGTGTGTTTGTGTGAAGTTCCTGAGCCGTGTCTGGACTCGTTCGTTTTCCTGAGAGTGAAAGAGAGGCAGGAGAATATCCTGGTGGAGCCTGAGACTGATGAGCAGAGGTATTAACAACATCATTTCCATTCAGCTCAAAGCACTCACACACACACACACACACACACACACACTTCCAATGCAAAGGCTGTTCCATAAAAAGGCTGTTTTGGCCAAATTTACGAGCAGCCTCAGTGTTTCCTGACAAAGGCATACACAGAATAAAGAGGTGTGGTTGAGTTAGTTAGTAGTGTGTTGAAACTGGTGGTTATGGTAAGGGGTGGGACATTTGCCAAACACGCTTGAAGTGCTTGACTAATCACAACACACTGCTCCAGCTGACCAATCAGAGCACATTGTGGTTTTCAGAAGGGGAGCTGCAACATTGTCAAATATGGGGAAAATAATGTGTTTTTTTGAACATTCAAGCATGAAAACCTGTTCTAGTAGAGCCTAAAAACTTAATCAAGACTTTGTAAAAGGGCATAATAGGTCCTCTTTAAATTCCCTTGTAATCGCTCCTGCAGTGCACATATTGACTTCTACAACAGTGTGAGTTATGAATGTTTGTATGAAAATTAGAGATCAAACCTCTTTGAACTTTAATTAAATTCTCATTCTGTGTTTATGCAAGTCTTTACATGATTTTGGTAAATTTTGTGTGGTTGCTGCCCTTGATCTTGCTAAACGAGTCTGAGGTTTCATTTCCATTTGCATTAAGGGTAAAACCCAAATATCATTGCTACATGGCGGCAAACTCCACTCCAGTTTCGTCACTTTTATTTTTCTCATAAATCATTAGCCTACTATTGGTCCCCCTTATGTCTGTTTGTGGGTTTTGCAATTATTTGACCAATGAAAAGTATTAAAAAGAGCTTTTAGGTGAACCTTGTATCTTCATTGGCTCCTCAACATCTCTGCTTGTTTGCAATGCAAGGATAAATAAAGAACTGTTTGAATAAGTACAGCGTTCCTTTACTAAAGAAACAATGTATATAAAGGCTAATGTTATATTTATTTGAGGACCAGAGAAGAGTGTCTTAATCTAGCATTTGTCATCAAGTCATAGCCAATATTTGTCTTAAATAGTCTGTGCGTAGCACTACGTCTTTTATAACATGAGTTTTTAAAGAAAAAACTGAGCGTCCACATAGCTACAATAAACTTTATAACCTGTAAAAACATAATGCGATGCATTTACTGCCTCAGATGCGTCCGTTCTAATGATGGACAAAACGTGTATCTCTATACAATGTGTAACTACATTTGAGCTTGATTTCGTAAAATGTTAATACAGGGTATCCGCGGGGCATTAAAAAGCATTAAAAGTCATTAAATGGATTTTGCGAAAATTAAGGC
This sequence comes from Ctenopharyngodon idella, assembly GCF_019924925.1. NCBI lineage: Eukaryota > Metazoa > Chordata > Actinopteri > Cypriniformes > Xenocyprididae > Ctenopharyngodon > Ctenopharyngodon idella. The sequence goes on from NC_067227.1 coordinate 1,548,237, forward strand.
CTTAAATGGCATTAAAAAGCATTAAATTTTATTCCTACAGGCATTACATTTTTTAGATAGTTTTGAAGGAAAATAATACCAGTTTATATTGAATATATCCTTCATAATTAATAACTTTGATTTGCTGTCGCAAAATATGTACATTGGTGTGATACACACGCGGAACCAGTTTGGTAATTGCCTCCAGCCGGTGCAAAACCCCACCGCTGTTTTGGACAGCGGCGGGCTGGGACCTGGAGACAGAAGGTTGAATCTGTGTTGCCAACTTAGCAACTTTTTTCCAAGAAAGCGCATTGTGACGAATATACTTATTAACCTGATCTAGCATCCGAGACTCCCCGGTACTGCCGCACGAGCGCCAGGCGTACCTGCATCTGCTCTGTTCAGTGAGTGGCTGAGAGGAGCAGAACATTCAGTTGAGGATGTCAGAGAACAAATAAGATACTATTGCTTCTAACCTGAGTGATCATTTTACATGTACATATAGCCAAAATCACAGCAACTGTCTTTATATTATGTGTATGGTGATTTTTGTCAGACAACGTCTTGATTATAAATCAGGATTTTAGCGCTGGTTTAACATGTCAGGGCTCGACACTAACACTTGTCAATTAGTCTGCGATAAGTGTATTTTTTGAAGGGGCAAGTGAACGAGAATTTTACTTGCCCGGCCGGACAATGACCTGATTAAAACGTCAATACCAAAAAAGAAAAAAGAAAAAAAAAAAATGCGAGTGACTGTTTTTATTACATTTAGTTTAAGTGGCGATCCATAGTGGATAATAATAGGCTGTATAATGTAGTGACGATAACAAGGTTGCGCTGTTGATGCTCGAGGAGAAATGGAAACATGAGCGAAGCACACACAAAAAGACGTTTTTATAACTTGATACAGGTAAGCAAAATCACATGACCAAGAATGCTGTTTTCCTAAATAGGCTACCGTCACGATTAAAAACGTGACACTGATTTCATACAAATGTTCAGTTAAGAAATAGTTAATATTAAGTCACTTACATTTAAGAAGGAACAATGACTGTTTTTGTTCTATTTTAGCAGCAAAAATAACAAACAAAGATCACAGCAGAACCATAGCGCAACACTCAGCCTTGTTTTCATTACTGAATGATTAAGCGTTTTGAATGAATCTGTTGAGTCAAAGATTCAATGACCCATTCATAAACAACTGCCTCATTCTTGATTGAATCAGCCATTGGAATGAATCGTTTGAATGAATGACTCACTTATTAAGACGGTTACTTTACGCCACCTACTGGTGGTTTAGTTTAATTTTTAAAAGTATCATTTTTTCCCCCCAACATTACTTACAATCCCATAACATTATTTAATGCAGTTGTAATTTTTTTTTTATTGTAAATTTGTAAATTATTTAATTTGCTTGGTAACAGCCCTTAGTGTCTTACTCTAATTAAATTTATTGATCGAATTTAAGAATTTAAAATGAAAGATGAATCATACATTTTACATGAATCGTACAAGAATCGTACAAGTGAATGAAAAGGCTTAATGTCGAGCCCTGTATGTAGTCTTAATGGGCCGCATTTCAGTCACCGTTTCATATTGTCTGACAACAAAAACAGAAAAATATATAGATGAAACAATTTTATTGGGAATTTGGCTGTATTAAAATATATTATGTGAGCAAAAAGAGTAGCACCAGAGAAGCAAACAAATGTAAAGGGCTGACACTTGGCAAAATGCGAATGCAACAATGACATGATGAATTTTCTAATTGCCGTATGTCGTCATCTATCGACATTTAGGGACATGTATATATGGCATTAAAAATTTAAAAATTGGCATTAAAAAGCATTAAATTAGATTTGATGAAACCTGTAGAAACCCTGTAATATAATGACATGCAAGTGTCTGATCATATAAAGCCACAAAACCAACTTTGATGACACTGTTTAATCGTTTAAAATATACAGTGTTTATTTCATTTCCTGGAAATTTGTGATTTTTGGACATAACAGGTTTTTGTCTGACAGCAATGATATTTCAAGATTGGGGGGGGATTTATGTTGATTTATATTGGTCAGTGAGGCAAATTTGCATGACCAACTTTGCAAAATCTGCATGGGGAAATCTTTGGTCCTCACATGAAACTCGATTGCAGGGATTCAAATTAAAATGACTGGATTTCGTCTGCAATATTTCACTGTGCAACAGTAAAGTTTTTGTAACAGAGCTTCTGTTTCATAAACAAACACAGAACTGAAGGGTAATGAATGAAATGGCTTTTGAAATCCTTTTTGTTAGTGATAAAATAATGGGATTTCTCAAAAACATTACACAGTCTCCTATAGGGGGCAGCATTTTTTTCGTTTTAAAGAGCTTATTGAGATCATAAAGCAATATAAGTGAACTCATAACAGTATTTCTTTGCTACTGTCTCTCTCAGGGAGTACGTTGTGGACTTGGATGAAGGTTCGCAGCACCTGATGCGTTACCGTACTATAGCGCCTCTAGTGTCCAGTGGTGCAGTGCAACTTATTTGAACCCAGAGAGCCTCAGGAACAGAATGAGGAACAGATCATCGGTGAACTCCTGCCTTACATGGATGATGCCCGGCTGTGAACATCTGTTTCCCAGTACCATACAGATCCTGAACATGTCCCTGTGTTTGAACATAAAATTCACATCATGAAACTGAAGTAAAAGCAATGTGGATTATTATTATCTGTAAAAACAAACATTCTTCAGTGTATTCTGACAAATGCATATGTTCAAAACACAGTAGTATAAATACTCTTGGCCTATGACACTCTGAATGCACGTGGGTTATTGCAACCTATTTGCAATATTTCATCACTTAAACTAGTAAACCTGACGCACTTGAAACGGAAAGTGTGGTTTTCTCTGTAAATGGGAAGTTGTTGGTTTGGATGAACTGTATGTGGTCATTTAAATGGTCACTGGGGTTTTGCTGGAGTGCTAGAATAAAATTGTGTTATTTATGTTTCTATATTGGCCCATTATGTTTTTTTGTGTTGTCTGCTGCATGTTTTGGTATCATGTTACAGCTAGCATATCTGTTAAACTCTTCAAATTTGTAAACAATATTTATGGCATAATGTTACTTGCCACAGAAAATCATTTTTAATCGTTTGTGGAAAATCACAACATACTTGGAGTTATTTGGTAAGAACCTGTTTTTGTGTTTCTAAATCAAACTTTTTCACACTATTCTCATGCCAATATTTATATATTCAAAGAATTTCAAAACTTTGAAAACTGCATTTTAATGTTTATTGCTCGGCCAGATGTAGGCTACTTCAATTTTAAGTGCCTTACTAATATGCACTTTAAAATTTAATTTCATGATGATTAAAGCAATAATTCTAATATTGAAAAATACTCTTATTAACCCTATATAGCCTGCTAAATCATATTTAATACATGAATTTCTGAGGCCTCAAAATTATCAACATGATCAAAACTTTGCTGAAAAACCTGTTGATCACAATCTACTACATGCCTGCTGTCGTCTGATATGTCAGACTTTTTAGCAAGGTAAAATGTCCACCTTCAGGTCATTGTACATGTGTACTTTGCTGTGAAATCTTAATTATACTGATCTTTGCTATAAGAATAAAACTAAGCATTTAAATATCATCTAAGACGTATTATTGGCAGATATAGAGTGACGACTGATATTTATATGCATTTTATCTAAGTATCTGTTAAAGATCTTATTAATTTACAATCAGAATTTCATCTTATACATTTCTGCCACATAAATATCAGCATCTGCACCGAATTGTATATTTTTTTGAGCCTCTGAATAAAATTGAGGTGTTTTTTTCCTCCTTGAGCTCCATATTCACACTATATCATACAATTGTCTAAAGGTTAAATAAACTCTTCCCGTAAAAAAAAAAAAAAAAAAAATTCTGGCTATTTCACATGTCAGGCTTTACAGGGTTAAAATGTCATGCAAGTGTTAAATTCTGACTATTATATCACATGTAAGGCTTTAAAGGGTCAAAATGTCATGTAAGCAGGGCGAAAAAAAAAACGAAAAAAATTTTTAATCGTTTCACTCCGAGCAGAATCGGTATTTTGACGTTTCTGTTCCAGCGTTCCTTCTGTATTATTAACGTTCCGAAACCGGTTTGTTTAGAAAACATAACGATTAATAATGTTATTTTTTAACTTTTTTTTGTTTGCATGTAGCCTACTTAATAATAATAGGCTAATAATAATACGTACAGCATTTTATTCATTAAAAAACAAAGAGAGTATTTGCCGTCTTAGCCAATAGGACTACAATTATCTTTATAACAAGATTCTGTCTAAATGTAAACCTATTAAACGAAAGGAAAAACTATTAACGGTTTATGAAGTAGTTTTTCAAGATATTTTAAAATGTTTGCTGCATGGTTAAAAATACCGATGCTATTCCTGAGAGGATAAAAGATATGTCGCGTATACATCGCATTTTATTATTACATTCAGAAATAATGTAATTCATCGGTAAATAAAATAAAATGTTTACAAATAGCATAGCCTATATATAATATATAATATAATTATAATGTTTGTAAACATAAATTATGAACAAAACTGCCCTATTTTATTTTACCACAAAACCTCTAAAGTTAATTCAGGCTATAAGGACCTACGTCAAGCCAAAACGAATTTAAGAAAAATTCTCTTTTCTTTTTTAACGCCATTCCAGCTTCTATTGCTAGCCTATATTCAATACATAATTCATACATTTACAAAAGACAAATAACGAAAACAAGCAGAATATCTGTTTCCTTTCCAGGATCTTTGGAGTGCGCCACAATGAACCACTTTCGTTTTGTTAATCTGTAGACCTAATTATATAGTGAAATATCACGTAGCCTATAGGTCTAAATATTCCCTTTTATTGTATATGTGTAATGTAGGCCTATAGTTTTATTCTGTTTTCTCCGTTCACAGAAGCGCTGCATGTGCGTGATGTGACGTTGTGTGAACTCATGTTCTACATATCCTGCAATTTTCCCTGGTTTCAAAACGCACAACAAGCTGCATATTAGCATACTTGACATTCATTTTCACTTAAATGTAGGCCTAATGCTTGACGGTTGGACATATCATCGGAAAAACTAATTCCAGGGCATTGCCATTGTGACTTATCTAACCTATGATGACTTGACAGCTGAGCCTGAGCGCGTCAGCGCGGCATTTCACACACTTTGGATGCGTCAGCGTCATATTTGCATAGGCTGTACTATTTGAATTCGTGATTGGTTGACTGCCAAATCAAAATATTAAATAGAACGAAAAAATAACGTTATTAACCGGTTAATGGCCATTTCAAATTAGCGTTTCTGTTCAGAACGATTAAATTGATTTAGTTTCCGTTTCTGGTTATGTTCCGGGCAAAATTTCGTTCGTTTCCGGTTTTCGTTTTCGTTCCTTGAACCGGTTCAAAGCCCTGCATGTAAGTGTTAAATTCTGGCTATTTTTTCACGTGTCAGGCTTTACAGGGTTAAAATATCATGTAAGTGTTAAATTCTGGCTATTATTTCACGTGTCAGGCTTTACAGGGTTAAAATATCATGTAAGTGTTTAATTCTGGCTATTATTTCAAATGTCAGGTTTTACAGGGTTAAAATGTCATGTAAGTGTTTAATTCTGGCTATTATTTCACATGTCAGGCTTTACAGGGTTAAAATATCATGTAAGTGTTAAATTCTGGCTATTATTTCAAATGTCAGGTTTTACAGGGTTAAAATGTCATGTAAGTGTTTAATTCTGGCTATTATTTCACATGTCAGGCTTTACAGGGTTAAAATATCATGTAAGTGTTAAATTCTGGCTATTACTTCAAATGTCAGGTTTTACAGGGTTAAAATATCATGTAAGTGTTAAATTCTGGCTATTATTTCACATGTCAGGCTTTACAGGGTTAAAATATCATGTAAGTGTTTAATTCTGGCTATTATTTCAAATGTCAGGTTTTACAGGGTTAAAATGTCATGTAAGTGTTTAATTCTGGCTATTATTTCACATGTCAGGCTTTACAGGGTTAAAATGTCATGTAAGTGTTAAATTCTGGCTATTATTTCAAATGTCAGGTTTTACAGGGTTAAAATGTCATGTAAGTGTTTAATTCTGGCTATTATTTCACATGTCAGGCTTTACAGGGTTAAAATATCATGTAAGTGTTAAATTCTGGCTATTATTTCACATGTCAGGCTTTATGGGTTAAAAATGTAATTTAAGCGTTTAATTTTGGCTATTATTTCACATGTCAGGCTTTACAGGGTTAAAATGTCATGTAAGTGTTAAATTCTGGCTATTATTTCATATGTCAGGCTTTACAAGGTTAAAAATGTAATTTAAGTGTTTAATTCTGGCTATTATTTCTCATGTCAGGCTTTACAGGGTTAAAATGTCATGTAAGTGTTTAATTCTGGCTATTATTTCACATGTCAGGCTTTACAGAGTTAAAATGTCATGTAAGTGTTTAATTCTGACTATTATTTCACATGTCAGGATTTACAGGGTTAAAATATCATGTAAGTGTTAAATTCTGGCTATTATTTCACATGTCAGGCTTTATGGGTTAAAAATGTAATTTTAACGTTTAATTCTGGCTATTATTTCACATGTCAGGCTTTACAGGGTTAAAATGTCATGTAAGTGTTAAATTCTGGCTATTATTTCATATGTCAGGCTTTACAAGGTTAAACATGTAATTTAAGTGTTTAATTCTGGCTATTATTTCACATGTCAGGCTTTACAGGGTTAAAATGTCATGTAAGCGTTTAATTCTGGCTATTATTTCACATGTCACATGTCAGGCTTTACAGGGTTAAAATGTCATGTAAGTGTTAAATTCTGGCTATTATTTCATATGTCAGGCTTTACAAGGTTAAAAATGTAATTTAAGTGTTAAATTCTGGCTATTATTTAAAATGTCAGCCTTTACTGGGTTAAAAATGTCATGCAAGTGTTTAATTCTGGCTATTATTTCACATGTCAGGCTTTACAGGGTTAAAAATGTCATGCAAGTGTTTAATTCTGGCTATTATTTCACATGTCACATGTCAGGCCTTACAGGGTTAAAATGTCATGTAAGTGTTAAATTCTGGCTATTATTTCACATGTCACATGTCAGGCCTTACAGGGTTAAAATGTCATGTAAGTGTTTAATTCTGGCTATTATTTCACATGTCACATGTCAGGCCTTACAGGGTTAAAATGTCATGTAAGTGTTAAATTCTGGCTATTACTTCACATGTCAGGCTTTACAGGGTTAAAAATGTAATTTAAGTGTTAAATTCTGGCTATTATTTCATATGTCAGGCTTTACAGGGTTAAAAATGTAATTTAAGTGTTAAATTCTGGCTATTATTTCAAATGCCAGCCTTTACAGGGTTAAATGTCATGTAATAGTAGTCCAGTTTCTGCAAATTCTGAATTATAGACCTTCATAATGTGATTGTAGCTTGGCCTATAAATGTTAATTGATTTTAATTGTGCATGTACTGTAGCCTACACATATTGTAAAACCACAATTTTTTTTTTTTTTTTTTTTTTTTGAGGGACGAGTTCAAATTATGTTCATCAACATTATAAAACAAGTTCTAATGAAACCAGATATTGCAGTAAATAAAACCCACGCTGCCCTGCGTTCACCTTGTAACCCAACTCCGGCAGATAACAATTGCTTAATCGCACCCTTACACCCCTCTTATTCCACCTTGAGAAACACCTGTTGCTCCATATCCTGTGCTGACTTTTTTTATCGTGACTCGTCTGGTGTGCGTGATCATTCCTCCAGCTGTGTGAATTATACACCTGTGTGGTGGCTTCACATGTTGAAACCTGAACCAGTATTCAAAATATTTTTTTATTGCTGTTCCAAAATTATGAAATGTGTGATTCACTGAAGCCTTACACAGATAAGAGTCTCATCAAGGGTCATGATTCACATCATGGAAATGTGGCCAAGAAACTAATAAAGCAAGTGTAAACTTGACAGTTCATATCGAATCATGCAGTCATCCCTTGTCATTCTGGTTGTTACTGGTAGAGTAACGTAACAATATGGAAAGATGTGGCCACATAGCGAATTTTCAGTGAAATTATGCGGGCAAAAAAGGTCCATTCTCTATTGTCAATAGTAGTGTAGGGATGTATGAAGCTCAGCTCACACAGAACCGAGCAGCTTTTTGTTGGTAAGTGCTGCAAATTCGAGTGACCAACTTGAATGACTGTGAAATTTCACTGATCAATATTAAATGTGACCGCACCTTAAAGTCACCATGAAATCAAAGTTGACCATTCTTGTTTTTATGGAACACTGCAGTATTTATTATAAATGATTTCTTCATGCACATCATTGTTTTAAATTCATGTGTTTCATAATCTTTAATCAAAATAACTGCAACAACATCTCTTCTCTGATGATGAGGGCAGGGCAACCTGTCACTCACACGAGATCCACCAATAGCAAACCTCAACCATCCAATCAATTCCCCACAGACAAAATCAAGCCCCGCCCTACATTTGTTCTTGTTCCAGAAGCTGTTTCACTCAGATATATGTCACAATATGGAAGAAAAGACTATCGCAACTTCTGTTTCATGCAACTTTAAGTCACATTCTGGTGTTTTATAATGCAGAAAGAAATGATTTGTCACTAATAAGATAGTTCACCCCCTCCAAAAAAAGAAAGTTCTGTCATCATTTACTCATCCTTATGTTGTTCTAATCCTGTATGACTTTATTCTGTGGAACATTTGGAATTCCAAATAAAATATTCTATTTAAACTGTTGATGTTTTTTTTTTAATGAAAGTCAATGGGGTCCAAAACATTGACTTGTACAGACAAAAACAAATATATATATTTTGTGTACTGAAGAAGAAATAAAGTCATACAGGTTTGGAAAGATGTAAATTTCAGAAGCTTCAGGTTTTATCTGATCCCTTTAAAGGACATTTAATTAGAAATCGATGAGTATTGCTGTTGAACTTTTATCAGCTACTTTACCACACCCACTGTTCACTAACGTCAATAAATGAAATTCTTGGTAAAGTGGGGGTTTTTGAAAACTCTCAACGTTACCTTTTTGGCCTCTGCCACAGCTTCCGATTTCACACTCGCCTTCCTTTAAGTAACAGGAAGTCACACTGTCCATCATCAGTTCTGGCATAAGTCATAGAAAACTGTTCATCTCTTTTCTCAAAACTAGGTCACAATCCAGCTATTGGCTAATGCATTGTGCAAATATACTGGAATTAATAGTGAAGTCTGGTGTTATGAGGCACAGGAAGTTCACACATCGACCAATTATCAGGAAGCAAACTAGACATCTGTTAACTTGCATGAAGTCATAAGGCAACCTCAGGAATATAATAAACATTGCTTCAGCTCTTCCAAAAGTATCCACAACAGTGATTCCCACCCAGAGGCTATAGTACATGGAAAGATTTTGATTTTGATCAAACTGCTATCAAACTAGATGCAGTTATAAAATGAGATTCTGTGCCTCAGTCTGAGAGGAAGTCTGTTTCCGTTCAAAAAGTGACTATGATAGTGTTACTGATGGCGCTAAATGATATCCAGCATGAGTTTGCATGAACACATTTCTGGGCTGGTGCTGATGAAGAGCTTCTTGATTCTTACTGATGGTTTTTTTGAGACAAAAGAGGTTTGGAAACACTGATCTTGGGTGTTTCGTCATTCTTTGCCACCCACAGATTCGCTTGAAGTCATGGCAGCGGAAGAGCAGACGACAGCGGCAGCGTTTCAAAGAGCTGCACAGCAGTGCGTTTCTGCCAAATTCAAGCACTGTCATTATTATGCACATACCCCCAGAATCTACATGTTTGTTCACTTCAATGTGATTTTACACAGCAACATGGCTTTTTATGGCTCTTCAGTGTGAAATATTGCATTTTTTTAGGCACAGACACCTGCTTCACTAAAAGTGGTAACCTGCAACTGTCGCATTAAAGAGCATTTTTATCTGATATAATGCATTATATATATATATATATATATATATATATATACACATCAACCAGGCATAACATTATGAGCACTGACAGGTGAAGTGAATAACACTGAATATTCAATTCAATTCACATTTATTTGTATAGTGCTTTTCACAATACATATCGTTTCAAAGCAGCTTTACAGAGAATGCATGTCAACATTACAATTTGGAGAATGCAGTTAGTTAATAATGTAATAATTTAGACAATTAATTTACAATTACTGTTTAATTGAAGGTAGAAGCAATGAGCTCCTGGAAATAATGAATTACATATTAACAATAATTAGGATTTATAGAAATTTGGGAATGTGGGGATATCTCTTCATCACGGCACCTGTTAGTGGGTGGATATATTAGGCAGCAAGTGAACATTTTGTCCTCAAAGTTGATTTGTTAGAAGCGGGAAAAATGGGCAAGCGTAAGGATTTGAGCAAGTTTGACAAGGACCAAATTGTGATGTCTAGACGACTTGGGACATCTCCAAAACTGCAGCTCTTGTGGGGTGTTCCTGGTCTGCAGTGGTCAGTATCTATCAAAAGTGCTCCAAGGAAGGAACAGTGGTGAACCGGCGACAGGGTCATGGGCGGCCAAGGCTCATTGATGCACAGAGCGAAGGCTGGCCTGTGTGGTCCGATCCAACAGACGAGCTACTGTAGCTCAAACTGCTCAAGAAGTTAATGCTGGTTCTGATAGAAAGGTGTCAGAATACACAGTGCTTCACAGTTTGTTGCGTATGGGGCTGCATAGCCGCAGACCAGTCAGGGTGCCCGTGCTGACCCCTGTCCACCGCCGAAAGAGCCAACAGTGGACACGAGAGCATCAGAACTGGACCACGGAGTAATGGAAGAAGGTGGCCTGGTCTGATGAATCACGTTTTCTTTTACATCACGTGGATGGCCGGGTGCGTGTGTGTCGCTTACCTGGGGAACACATGGCACCAGGATGCACTATGGGAAGAAGGCAAGCCAGCGGAGGCAGTGTGATGCTTTGGGCAATGTTCTGCTGGGAAACCTTGGGTCCTGCCATCCATGTGGATGTTACTTTGACACGTACCACCTACCTAAGCATTGTTGCAGACCGTGTACACCCTTTCATGGAAACGGTATTCCCTGCTGGCTGTGGCCTCTTTCAGCAGGATAATCCTGCCACAAAGCAAAAATGGTTCAGGAATGGTTTGAGGAGCACAACAACGAGTTTGAGGTGTTGACTTGGCCTCCAAATTTCCAAGATCTCAATCCAATCGAGCATCTGTGGGATGTGCTGAACAAATCCATGGAGGCTCCACCTCGCAACTTACAGGACTTAAAGGATCTGCTGCTAACATCTTGGTGCAGATACCACAGCACACCTTCAGGGGTCTAGTGGAGTCCAAAAGGGGGCCAACACAATATTAGGAAGGTGGTCATAATGTTATGCCTGATCTGTGTATGTATATATATGTATGTATAAATTCATGTATTTAGGTTGATTCAGTGATGCTAAACTAGAAAGCTAGCTTTGAAAACATGAGATCTCACCATCCTGTCAGAGCTCTCTCTCCAAGGCCACGCAGAGTGTTGCCAACTTAGCCATTTTGTTGCTAGATTTAACAACTTTTCAGACTACCCTAACTTTTGTTTTTCCAAAAAGCACCTAACAAATGTAGCTATTTTTTAACATTTTTTAACTTTTAGCAACTTTTGAAAAGTTTAAAAACTTTGAAAAGGCACATATTTTCATCTAAATTACACAAAAAGTGGAAACCATCGAACAGCTAGCCAGCCGTGCAGCACATCAGCCTGGAGAGAGCTGAAGAAAGATGTTTAACAGTACACACTTCATACGTGAATTAAGTTGATAGTTACAGTAATAATTGTTCATTTATGATACAGCATGTTATTAGCTTGTAGGGGAGAGTGGGGTAAGATGAGCCAGTGGGTAAGTTGACCCACCCCCTGTATCTTGGCAATCGTACCATTTTATTGTCATGTGACCATATATTTTAGAACCACCCATCATTTCTGCCAGACTGTGAAAAGGAGAAGCACATGGGAGGAGTGGAAGTCGCTTATTTACTTTAAAAACTGTTTTTGGCTTGTCAAAGTAAAATTTTAACATAACAGATGTAACGGCTGTTTCATCAAAGCAAATTTGTCCAGGTCTAAAAATATTTATGATGCATATTGGTGATTTAGCAACGTATAAAATCATGCAAGTCATTTAGCTAAATATTATTCTGAATTGGTAAGCTAGCTAGCTTTTCCTAAAATGGCAGCTATGGGGCAAAGTGAGCCAAATGCTGTGGGGTAAATTGAGCCAGTGTTTTAACTTACCCCACCATAAGGCAATGAATTTAAGTAAAAAAAAAAAGAAGTATAAACTGGTGTCATTTCAGTGTAATATTACGCAACTGGTTTAGTTTATCTTTATTTTCGAGTTTATTTGATAGGAACAGTGTACAAGTACACCAAATCCTTCTCTGATACGAACCAGAGGATGTTTAATCATATATATCTTTCCACCTGTAGTCTCTAATGGCCCTATCATGGTCGACATTGCAGGAAAACTACCATGTCAAGAACCTTTTGACTAAAATGTTTATTAGTTTCAGTGACATTTATTCATTCTTATTTAGTTTTTCTTTAATTTTACTCAAACTCTCTGTTTAGTCTGTTTATGGGAAGGTTACAACTTTGATGTTCAACATATTGTTTCAGAAATGCAAACAATTAAAGATACTGAAATTTCAACTTCATTTGGTTGGTTTTATGTTGTTTAATTTAGCTTTAAAAAAAGAAATATTTATAAAATATTTTTACTAAGAATATTTGTAAAAGGAAATTTGATTATTAAATTAATTTTTAAAATAGGTACATTATCTTTAAAATTTCACATGGGTTTGATTCAGATTCAGTTAGATGGTCAGTTTACACCCACCTACTGACTCGGCTCAACTTACCCCTAACCTGGGGTAAATTGAGCCAGAGGAACACTTTTTTATAAGAAGCCATATTTTTAGAACCCTTTGTCATAGATATATTCTGATCATTTAAAATGATAGGAAACATCCTGAAATTACTTTAAATACTTTCATTGTACTTCTGCCTCATTTTCCCTTATCTTGAGGACCACATAAGTAAAAAATGGCTCATCTTACCCCACTCTCCCCTACCTATAATTGTTGTTCAGGTAGGTACTATGTAAGAAAATCATTGTAGAAAAACAGAAAAGGTCCTTGTAATTTTCTTCCAGGACATTATCTGTTAAGTTGTAACCCTGTGTAACCCTAAAACACAAAATGCAGTGCGTAATTTAAAATACTATAGTAAAATGATACTTTTTAACCACAAATGCTCATCTTGCACTGCTCTGAGATGCGCCACGCATGACGTAATCATGTTGGAAAGGTCACGCGTGACATAGGTGGTATTACGGTAATTTTTTTGGTTCAGGAGGAGCCTTGGTGCGGCGCTTGGTGACTGTGGGCCTGTCCAAATACCCACACTTGCGGTCTTTGCACTTGACCACTTGTACTTACATGACGTATTTCCTGTATTTGGACAGTCTTGTGCACTTACTTCCTGTTGCGTGCGCACACTCTCCAGTGGCCAAGACCACAAATGTGGGTATTTGGACAGGCTCTGTGTGTCTACAACTCTGCATAGCCTCATGGGACACACTGATGACATGTGATGTCTGCGCGAGCAGGTGCATGGAGGTATGCAAATACGTTGGTTGACATTGGTTCAGACCAAATGCAATGATTTAATGAACATTTTTTTGGTCCTGAGACTTCCACAGAAGATATATTGTTTAATATTTAGACCACTTCTATTATTGATTGCTATCAAGATGTGAAGAGAGAGTCAACAAGTATAAAAAAAAGTGTTTATGAAAAACATTCCTTGCCTTACCTTTGATTTAGGGACCGCTTACACCACACAGATTTCAACTAAAAACGGAAAACGTTTTATGCATTTTGGCCGTTCATTTACATGACAATGGCGTTTTGGGGACCTTAATACGTGAACTTTTGAAAACGGGTTTCAAAGTGCAATTTTTTAAAGGGGTGGTTGATTATGATTTGACTTTTTTAACTTTAGTTAGTGTGTAATGTTGCTGTTTGAACATAAACAACACCTGCAAAGTTACAACGCTCAAAGTTCAATGCAAAGAGAGACAGTTTCTTTTAAAGAAATCTCTGTTTAAGGACTACAACAAGCGGCTGGTAGGAACTACAACGAGCTTCTTCCTGGGTTAATGACATCACTAACCATAAAATTTACATAAACCCCGCCCCTGAGAACACACAACAAAAGGAAGAGTTGTTGTAGTAGATTGTTGGTGCCATGCTGTTATTTTACTTCTTTACTTCTTCCTGAGTCTCTCCATCAGTGTCGACTCCGGTTTGAACAATGTAAGGCTGAACACCGTTACTGACAATCCTCATTTTGGCTGCGTGAGATTCTCCATCTTTGTTGTTGTTGAGCATCCGAAGCGTGAGCTGTTAAAGCTCCGCCCTCTTCTGGAAAGGGGGCCGGGAGCAGCAGCTCATTTGAATTTAAAGGGACACACACAAAAATGGTGTGTTTTTTTTTTTTTTAAATAGGGGCAAATTTGACAAGCTATAATAAATGATCTGTGGTGTATTTTGAGCTGAATCTATACTTTTGGCCCTGTCGACCGAAGTCTAAAGAAAACCTCTTAAAAGTCTCTTAAAATACTTTTCACACCGCAATGGAATTTGCCATAGGCTGGAAATGAATACAGATCAACAAGCATATATGGGTGTGAGATTTTTTTTGCACTGTCATTTGCACACCTTTTCTTAACTTATTTTTGTTTATAGCTACTAATCAGTTAAGTAAAGTCAGTGAGTCAGTTTGGCGTTTCTGCATTTGAGGCATTGATTGGCAAAGTTTCAAACCACACTGATGCCTGCTACGTGCCGAAAGACAGGTCTGATATGGCAGTGTTGGCAATTTTCTCTCTTGCTCTGCCTCTCTTTGAAAAAGGAAGCTCAAGCATGAAGAATGAAAGTCTAATGAGGTTAAACATCACGCTCGCTGGTTTGTTTTATGGGTAACCGGCCCGAGGAGTTTTCATGCTTTTGTCCTAAGGCATAATTATGTTAATTTCACTGTAACATAAATGGCATCAAACAGAAATTTCATCACTTTCAAGATATGTTGGAAGCATTGAGAATAGCATTAGTGCCACTCATCGTTATGTAAAGTAAACGAGCCCTATTAATACTACTAATACTAATTAATACTACCTACTAATGTTTTTTTTTTTTTTTTGTTAACATCCGTTTAAAATAAAATATTTGTTCTTGCTTATTTGTGATGTTGTTGTATTGTATGTAATATATATTTTGGTGTGTTGCATGTATATCTTGTAAATATAATATGTTGCATAGTGTGTGAATGTTGGGAGCAAAGAAATGCAAACAAATATTCCTTGTGAGAGTAATTTACTTATAAAATTTCAAACAGTGATGTTTTGTATTGTGATATTTTAAAAGATTAAAAAATTAAGGGGAAAAAAAGTCACATGACTGACTTATTTTCCTCATACATACATATAAATATTAACCTGAAATCTTCTTTTTTTTCCCCCTCATAAATTCATGTCCCTGATACCAGTCAAATATCCAAATAAGTTTGCCCTGGGATTTAGTCTGCTATACTCTTGAGCCCACAGATCAGGTCATAAATAGCTGGTTAAGTCCTGTCTAGTGTTTGTAAATCTCTTTGGCTTGAGTTTGGAGGAGGGATCAAGCGTCTATAAAAGACGAAGTGACGCAAGTTTTCACACAGCACTTCCTGAAGCTCAGCCGAGCAGGTAGTAAGAGACATCGCACACATATGTCCTTTAATACCGAAAAAAAAAGATAATATTTTAAGGATTTCAGAGGATAATGCAATGATCAAAATGAAAGCACAGTAAGATTTTGATTTTACTATGTCACATGCATTTTTCTAAAACATTTATTAATTTACTAACTTGTGTTAAAATCATTTTATGTATGTTTTTACAGCATCAGCTCAGTGTGACCACTTTGGGGGAAAAGTAATTTTGAAGGAGGATTTCACTATTAGATTGCTGAAGATGACTTGTGCAAAGTAAGTTTATTGTCTTGATTACAGCAAAATACTAAATCCAGGGATCCCAGTCCTGGGAAACCTAGAAATATTGGGGAATTTCAAAAAAAAAAATCTGATTGTTCTGGAACTGGACAAGTAAAGGAAAGTAATAAATTTGGCCACTGAAAAGTCATGGGAATTTCTGTAGTCAATATTTTTCAAGTAAAACTCCAATCTAAAATATTTCTTCAACTTGAAATTGTTTACGAGTGCGCTCAAAAAAACATTAAGCCTTTTTTTTTTTAAGATTTACGAATTTCAATTAATAGTAAAATTTAATGACATTGAATTGAACAATCCTTATTTTAATTGAATAATTGAACAATCCTTAATCAATTATTCAATTAAAATGTGTAAAATATATGAGTGTGCAACATGAAAAAATACTAGTTATTTATAGTAAATACTATAGTGTTTTTGAACCATACTATAGTAAAGTACTTGAATTAATTTGTTGTGGTAATTCTATAGGTGCTGTGATATAGTAATATAAACAAATTACTTTGCCCAATAGTACTGTACTAAGTTTTCTACAACTATAGGGTATATTATAGCTACTACAATACACTACAGTTTACTGTAGTAAAAACTAAACCTATACTACAGTATTTATTACAGTTTATCAGTTCACTCTAGTTAATACTACAGTATGCTGTAGCATTCATTAACAAAGTGTTGTAAATACTATAATATATACACAGTAGCCTATACTATAATTTACTGTATGGTTCAAAAACACTATAGTATTTACTATAAATTACTATAGTATTTTTTTCATAAAGGAAAAAAAGTGTGGAAACCCGTAAAAATTGGATTCGAAAGTAAAGTGCAAATCATAATTTTATCCCTTCGTTCCCTCTCCAGCATGATGCCGCGGTTTGGTCCTTCTGTCTCCGTGAGGTCGGTGGACGTGGCCGTGGGCTTCAGGTGCAGAGGCTCTCCACACATCAACCACCTGCTCGGCGTGTCTTCTCCCAAACCCCTGCGGCCCTGCATCTCCCATCAGCCGGTGTTTGAGTACAGACACTCCCCTTCAAAGGGCCTCATCAAAAGCGGCCGCAGGGAGAAACGCGTCGCGTTCGCGGACGCCAAAGGGCTTTCACTCATCACAGTGCGCCTGTTCTCCGAGAAGGAGGACAAAATCCCGCGCGATCCGCTGAAAATACCCCGACTGAAGAAGCTGAGCTGCGCCACAGAGCCTGCTAATAAGACTTTGAGGTTGAGTGTGGGGTTCGAGCAGCCCTGCAGAGATTTCCAGGGGTTCAGAAGTCGGCTTCAGGATCACATGGTGCTGTTGGAGAGCTGCGACGTCAGCAAACGCTGCATTCTGGGCACCGTGCGCGTTAAGAACGTCTGCTTCGAGAAAGCGGTACACATCCGGATTACTTTCGATACCTGGCGCAGTTACCGGGACGTACCGTGTACGTACCTGGATCAGTGTTACGGGGAACCTGGAACTGACGTGTTTGAGTTTAAAATCAGTGTTCCTGAACGAATAGACCCGCGCGAGCGCATCGAGTTCTGCGTGTCCTACTTACCGGGTGCTCTCGGTGCCACTGAATGGGACAATAATGATGGCAATAACTACTGTATTAATGTGTGTGGCGCTGAATCTGCTGCTGTCTAGTGACAGTTTCACTGTGTCCGCATTAAGACGGAACCAACTTTGCACTTTGTCACCTGCGCTGACCTATGGCAAGCCGTTTTAGCTTATATTGTTTTCAGCGTTACTCAATTGCATTTTTGCTAGTAAGAATTCAATTGTAGAGCTCTGTAATTAAAATGAATGGAAGTCAATGGAGACATATGACTAGTAAAAATTAATTTGTAGAGCTCTCTAATTGGAATTGTTACTTGTAAGAATGCAATTACGACGAGTAACGCTGGGAACAATTTAAGGTAAAATGGCTTGCCATACTGACACAGAACTAGCACAGAACTGACTGAAAGTACGGAGCCCCGCACATGACATGCAAGAAAAAAAATTTAATCGTGCGCACGATTTACTAATTCGTTCCCTCGATTTATAAATCATGCGCAAGGAACGAAATAGTAAATCGTGCGCACGATTTAGTAAATCGAGGGAACGAAATATAAATCGTGCGCACGATTTAGCCTACAATTTTTTTCCCTGCATGTCATGTCCGGGGCTCCGTAGAAACGCTGTGCCATGATCACTGTTCACAGTGTTTCCAGAAATTATTTTTTAAAAAATTGATGCTTGTAATATTGGGTATATTAACAAATGTGTATAAATATCTTATGGGAATGTTTATTAAAGCTTTACATACTGTGGATAATGTATTTTTATGGGAAATGTTTATATCAAACAAATTTAAAATGAATATATTTTGTAAGATTAAGCACTAAAACCCTTTCATACTGTGGATAATTTAAAGTTTTTATAGTATTTTATTGTATAAAATAAAGTGTCTAAGTAATATTCACCACTGGTCATTATTTTTTGTGTTTATCCTTTGTTATATTTATTTCAAGATTTCTACAGTCAAGAACAACCCAGACTTTTTTTTCTGATAAACTATTTTTATTCTGTTTGAATTGGGTTACACCAAAACATCATTTAATTTGAGACGCTACCTAGTATTCCTCAAGGAGGTGCGATCAAATCCCAGGACGTTTTTGGCTTGGTCACTAAGTATAATCCATTTTAATCTATTAATACCAAGGATTGGTACCTGACATAGGCCTTTGAATTGACGCATGAGAACCCTTGATCAGAAAAAGGTGTTATTTACGCATGTTGAGAGATTATAAGATGTTAATTTAACTTGTTAAATGCCTAAAGAAATCATCCCTGCTGGCGGTAAAATTGAGTTGTGTTGTAATTGATCTCATTCATGTGAGAGTTTTAATGGTGCAGATAAATCTTGCTCTTATCAGCAGACAGACAGAGAGATTAGCGTTTGTTCTTCTGACTGATTATAAATGGCCTTTTCATAATAAGTCTTGATCAGATTATGTATTACATGCAGACGCTGGCCACTTTCACTTATCAAAATATTCCACATTAGTGATTTGATGGCACACATTTTGGAATATAAACATAACTTTGATATTATTTTGAAAGCAAAATCTAGCTTTAATACTTCATGAACAATTTCAGGCTGTTTTCCATCCATTTTCTGTTCGCAGCATTTGATATGCTTTATTCAATTTATGGAGCTTGAATGAGCCCAGGCTTTCTCACTTGCACCCAAAATCTGAAAAGTCACGCTCTTTGACTCTGAAGCAAAGATATGTGAATGCTCCACAGTACCACATTTTAGTAAGCTTTTTTAATATTTTATGTACCATAATGACAAAACTGTCCTTGTTGAGAGCTGAACTGAAATACGTTCATTCTCACACAGAAAACCTGCAAAAGTAACATGCAGAAAGTCTCGGAAGCGTTTTATTTTTTGTTAAAACATTCTGTACAATTAATTCAACATTTATATATATTTTAACGGACACAAAGACTCATGAGATTCACATTGATTACAGGTGATTTTAGACTCTGATACCCCAAATAACTTGATATAAAAATAAAGAGAATCACTTACACAATTCAGTCATGTTTACATTAAATATGATTTACACATGATTAGTCTTAGGGAAGTGGATTTATATGAACATGAAGAGACTCACACAAGTTATCATATGGCTTCAGAAGACTTTCAATATATCACACTAGTCACATGGAGCACTTTTCTGGTGCTTTTTCTCCTTTTTGTAATAATACGGGTAGAGCTGCACGATTCTGGATAAACTGAGAATCACGATTTTGTTGTTTCAAACAGAGAGATCACGATTCTGAACAGACAACTAAACAAAATAATGTAGTTTACTAGAGATTCCAACAAAATGTTAACTGCTGCATTCTATTTAAAATGTTTAATTCAACTGAATTATTTAAAAGACTGTTTGAGTGAATGATTCAATGACTCACTTATAAAGACTTCACTTGTTTCATTACTGGATGAATCAGCATTTTTGAACGAATCTCTTGAATGAATGATTCAATGACATATACATTTTTCTAACAGTCACTTGTCGCCATCTACTGGTGTAATGGTGTAATCGACACAATCGTTAAGGCCGTAACCATGTCTTGAACATTGGGGGGATGGGGGGGTTTGTTTGTTTGTTGGGGGTCTTTTTATTTAAATAAATTAAATAATTAAAGGATTAAAAGGGATTTAAGGGAATAAAGAAGAAATAAGAATGGTAAAAGAAGTTCCAGGTCTCATTATAGTAATATAGTTGTGAAGTAATCCATTTAAACTTTTTGCAAATAATATTTTATTTAAAATTATGCACACATTCACTCTTGTTTGTATGTCTAATGTCAAAAATGTGAAAAAAAATGTTTCTTGACTCATCACATTCAGTTATGAATGAGATCATTTAAATGATAGCATATTTTCAATTCAAAATGGTGAAATTACATTAAAGTAGTTTGTATCTCTGTATGTTACTGTGGGTCGTTATATCCATTGTAAAACAGTTGTCAAATATTAAATGTTTAGTTACTTATATCTTGCCACGCACATGCTCTTTCAATGTACTAAAAGTTAGAACTCACACTCACCTTTAGTGAATAGTAAGCCCCGCCTTCTTTGATCTGATTGGCCATCATTTTGACATTGACGAGCGCTGTTAGATTGCTGAGGCAGATCAGCCTAAAATGTAACTTTTTAAACTGTCATCCTGACAACAAACAGAGCAGTGTGTAATACAGAGTAGCATTAAAAAAATATAATATATTGGGGGGGACAATTTGGCCATTTCCAATTCTTGGGGGGGGACTTGTCCCCCTCAGTGCCTATGGTGGTTACGGCCCTGTTTGAAGCATCGAGTTACTTTCAAAAGGCGATTTACTCTATTTTGATCACTTCCATAGACATCAGTGTTTATATCCGAATTATAAACGTTTATCCCAGTACTTCTGTGAGAATATGAATATGTAACACAGAAATAATGACACTGTGTGGTTGAACAGACTTGTTCACATGATAAAGGCTTTCTCTCTGGATCAGCGGCAGCGCCAATGCAGATCTGAATGTTCTGGTGTTATTTTGTCAAAGGTTTAAGAGACACAGGAGAATCATCATTTAGGAATAAGATCACGTGAGTGTTTGAATTGAGAACGCAACCTTTTAACAATTAATCATGCAGCTCTAAATATGTGTTTTAAAAGACAAAGTAAATGAAGAAACATTTTTGGGTGAACTGTCCCTTTAAGATCTGAACCGTTGACTCACAGGTCTTATGGCTTGGTTTCGTAACAAGAGGCCATGACCTCATTCAATTCTCATGGTCTTATAATTTATTCTTACCTCTTTCGGTGAAAGCCTTTGGCATGTTTTAAAACAAACCCCACAGTGTGAATGTTTGATCATGTTCTGATGAGAACGTCCATTTCCAAACCAGAGTCAATGAGGTTCTGTGGTACGGTATTTTTCCGGTTGCACTTCCTATGACAGCTTGCATTCACAGTTCATCGTCCCACACTGATATTGCACACCTTACAGCTTGGGTCTTTTTTGGCGTTGGCAGTAGAGAGGCTCATGAGCTGGTGACGGCCGCTGATCTGAGCCAGGACGCCATGCTCCAGAAGCAAGGGCTCTGTGAACATCACCTCCAGAATGACATCGCTGGCGTGACAGAACACGGGTACGTCTCCAGCCGTGTACATCAGGAAGGGATTGCTTGTTAGGTCCAGTCGAGGAAGACGGCTCTTGCAAAAGTCATCCCCCTCTGATCCAGCAGGGGCCAGCACCAGCACTACATAGTGGTAAGCCGTGTACATGCAGTAGAAGTCAGAGAAGTAGAGGTTTGTACTCGCGTTGAGGAGACGTTCGGCAGGAATTTGGAAGCGCAGAGGGCCGTACGGGGAGTCTTTGGGAGGGAGGCCTGTGTCGAATTCTGTATTGCAGCTGAGGAAGATGCCGCGTAGCTTTCCGTTGATGGGAGAGCCGTGACTTCCACTGCTGTCTTTGAGAGATGGGAGCATTGCACCTCCACACTCTGATCTATGTAGAGAGATGTAGAATAATCAATAAAATAATTTAGTCTGCTTAAACCCGTGACTTTCTTACAATCGACTGCATTCAGATCTGCCTTCATCCAATCAACAATCAATGAATAGAACCAACACACCACCAGTGTTGGGGAAAGTTACTTTTAAAAGTAATGCATTACAATATTGCGTTACACCCTAAAAAAGTAACTAGTTGCGTTATTTAGTTACCTTTTATGGAAAGTAATGTGTTACGTTGCTTTTGCGTTCCTTTTTCTCATCTGGGCTAGGTTGTTAGTTTGCTTGTTTAACAACAAAAAAGTATCGTTGGCAAATGTAAAGGCCCTTTAACACTGAAAGTGAAATGAATTAAGCCTCAGGCTGAAGGAAATGCAAATTCATGCCTGTACAGTGGAGGGTGCAGCTCAAACAAACAAACCTTTCACATGTGCTGCCATTCTGGATTAAAGAAGAATAGGATACAGGAGAAGAAAATGAGTAAACGCTTGCTCACATTTAGTCTAGAACTAGTGTAGAATAACTATTACATTTACACAGTGCAAACAACACCTCTGCTCTTACTCATGATTCTCTCAACATGGGGACAGGAGAGCTGTCAGTCAATAAATGGGAAAACAAAGTAACTTGCGTTACTTATTTGAAAAAGTAACTCAGATATTTTGTTGTAAATTTAAAAGTAATGCATTACTTTACTAATTACTTAAAAAATGTAATCCGATTACGTAACTCATGTTACTTTTAATGTGTTACCCCCAACACTGCGCACCATCATGCATTTTTTCTTTTTTGATAATTCCTTTCACTCGGATGTACGTCACAATATGAAAGAAAATGTCTGTCACTACTTCACTTTCATCGCAACTTGCATCCGCAACCCATTTTACTCCCAAAATATGTAAAACAGGATATTCAATGTGAAAAAATGAAGAGCAGTGCTTAGTTTTAAGACCCATTCACAACAAAAATTATAATAATGATGATTACTATATTAGCATTCACACAAATGGACGATACTGTTCTGTTTATTATAAGCACTAGCTGCAGTTTTGTCATCTGTAGCTTTAAATGCTTAAAACACTGCTTCATGAAGCTTTACGAATCTTTTGTTTCGAATCAGTGGTTCAAAGCGTGTATCAAACTGCTAAAGTCATGTGATTTCAGTAAATGAGGTTTCGTTACATCAGAAGTGTTTCGAAATTTGTTTCGAAACAAAAGATTCGTAAAGCTTCGAAGCTTCATGAAGCAGTGTTTTGAAATCGCCCATCACTAGATATTGTTGAATAAAGTCGTTATTTGTTTTTTTGGCGCACAAAAAGTATTCTCGTCGCTTCATAACATTAAGGTTAAACCACCGTAGTCACATGAACTGTTTTAAATATGTCTTTAGTAGCTTTCTGGGCATCTGAAAGTGTTAATTATCTTGCTGTCTATGCAGGCCTCACTGAGCCATCGGATTTCATCAAAAATATCTTAATTTGTGTTGTGAAGATGAACGAAGGTCTTACGGGTGTGGAACGACATGAGGGTGAGTAATTAATGACAGAATTTTCATTTTTGGGTGAACTAACCCTTTAAGTTCTTCAAAGCGGGATGGATTCTGAATGTTTTTATCATTCATCAGCTGGAAAATCCTGTGTTTAGAGCCGGAGTTTCTCTACTCTTTCAGAAGATGCGTAATAGCGCCCCCTACTGTATAACAGTGAAAACATGGATTGCAGGAAAATTCTGTCAATGGCAGAGAAAGACTTAAAGGAACACTCCACTTTTTTTGAAAATAGGCTCATTTTCCAACTCCCCTAGAGATAAACAGTTGAGTTTTACCGTTTTCGAATCCATTCAGCCGATCTCCGGGTCTGGCGGTACCACTTTTAGCATAGCTTTGCATAGTTCATTGAATCAGATTAGACCGTTAGCATCTCGCTCAAAAATGACCAAAGAGTTTTGATATTTTTCCTATTTAAAACTTGACTCTTCTGTAGTTACATCGTGTACCAAGACCGACGGAAAATGAAAAGTTGTGATTTTCTAGGCTGATATGGCTAGGAACTATACTCTCATTCCGGCGTAATAATCAAGGAACTTTGCTGCCATACCATGAGTGCAGCAGGCGCAATGATATTAAGCAGAAGAGTCGAGTTTTAAATAGGAAAAATATCAAAACTCTTTGGTAATTTTTGAGCGAGATGCTAACGGTCTAATCAGATTCAATGAACTATGCTATGCTATGCTAAAAGTGGTTCCGCCAGAGCCGGAGATCGGCTGAATAGATTCGAAAACGGTAAAACTCAACTGTTTAACTCTAGGGGAGTTGGAAAATGAGCCTATTTTCAAAAAAGGTGGAGTGTTCCTTTAAAGGTCTAGCTAGTTAGCATGGCCCTGATAACCCTTACTGGTAGATGCCATATCTAGACAATCTGAAACTTTTCTCTCTTCTGACAGTCATTCTAAAGTAAGGTGTTATATTTGCTCCCCCATTCTTGAAAGTTTCTATTATTGGGCAGCATTAATTACCAACAGCAGTCACCAACAATAGTTATTTGCTTTTATGCTTAAAGGGATAGTTAACCAAAAAAATTTAAATTATGTCATCATTTACTCACCTTCATGTTGCTCCAAACCTGTATGACTTCCACAAAATAGTGTTTTTGTTTTTGTTTTGTTTTTTCAAGAAAACAAAAGAAGATATTTTTAAAAATTCTCCAAAAATGAAAGTCAATAACAACTGTTTTAAACACCATTGACTTTTATTGTATGGAAAAAACCTGTGTTCTATAGAATAAATAAAGTCCTACAGGTTTGGAAAGACATGAGGATGATTAATTAATTAATTAATGGGAGAACTATCCCTTTAAGACCTCTATGGCATTGCTCAGAGACTTTTTTAAAAAGAGATTTTTTTTAAGTTTAAAAATGCAAATGCTGACCAAAATGCTGTATAATACAAGATAAGCATAACAAAAAGATACATATAAAACACATGCATTGTATAACATATAAAACACATGCATTGTACACAAAATACAAAACACAGCCTCTAGGACTGCTTAAAAACCAAGGTGAAAAAAGCATTTAAGAAGAATCGTGCACAACGAGACCAGGAGCATGAATGAAGAAAGTAAATAGACTCTGTTTTGATTTCATGTTGAGTTTGCTAGCATTCTCGAATCACAAAGACTCGTCAAAAATCAATGCAGTCTTAGAGCTGTCAAGGAAAGATATATAGAGAGACTGAGGATGACCGATGACACTAACCTCACATAATGGAAGTATTCAGGATTCTGATTGCGGTAGAACACGGAGAACCTGAGCAGCCTCCCAGCAGCGGCCTGAGCTTTATCTAACAGCTGCTGGAGATGTTCCATGGCATAATCTGCAGAAAACAACCCATTTAAAACCATGATTCATGAGTATAACAAGTGCCTACTATGAAACTTTCGTGAATAACATGGCATTGAAGTCAAGAAAAAAAAAAAAGAAGTGTCACTATTGGTTGTGTCTTCTATCTATACACAATATCCAGAGCCAACGTTAAAAAAAGCCATTTTTTCATTTGTCCAATGACAAACTTGAAGAAGACTTAGTTAAGATAAATGATGAGATGGCAAACAGCACCTGAAGTCAAGATTTAAATATTCAATTATTATTATTCTGCTACCATTACTAAACCCCCCCAGGCAGCTAAAGGCACCAAGTAGAAGTGCAGAAATTATGGTTGTTTCTGAACAGGTTTCCCAAGGACTCCAGCTGTCTGTCATTCGGTTGGACAAACTTAGCCCCTCCCCCAAACTCATGCTATTGGTTGGGCCTGTTGCTGTGCTGGCCGGCTCAAACAAACGGACCAATGATCTGAAAGCACCACAGTTGTCTCTGCATGTTAAAGGGGTGGTTGATTATGATTTCACTTTTTTAACTTTAGTTAGTGTGTAATGTTGCTGTTTGATCATAAACAACATCTGCAAAGTTACAACGCTCAAAGTTCAATGCAAAGGGAGATATTTTCTTTTACAGAAATCACTGTTTAAGGACTACAACAAACGGCTGGTAGGGACTACAACGAGCTTTGGGTTTGTGACATCACTGACCCTAAAATTTACATAAACCCCGCCCCCGAGAACACTCAACAAAGGGGGTGAGGCCATGTTGGGCTGCTTTAGAGAAGAGGAAGAGTTGTTGTAGTAGAGCGTTGTTGACATGCCGTCATTTTACGCCGGACTGCTTCACAAACGAGGGTCAATTCAACGCTGGATTTGCACAAAAGATTAACATGACGGCACATGCTAGTCGATGAGTTGAATCAACTCCACAGCAACTACATAAATTTATCCACTAACCGTTCAGAAACGTCCAGTTTCATTCTAAAATCTGTAACTTCTTCCTGAGTCTCTCCATCAGTGCCCGACTCCGGTTTGAACAATGTAAGGCTGAACACCGTTACTGACAATCCTCATTTTGGCTGCGTGAGATTCTCCAGCTTTGTTGTTGTTGTTGAGCAACCGAAGCGCGAGCTGTTAAAGCTCCTCCCTCTTCTGGAAAGGGGGCCGGGAGCAGCAGCTCATTTGCATTTAAAGGGACACACACAAAAACGGCGTGTTTTTGCTCACACCCAAATAGGGGCAAATTTGACAAGCTATAATGAATGATCTGTGGGGTATTTTGAGCTGAAACTTCACAGACACATTCTGGGGACACCAGAGACTTATATTACATCTTGTGAAAGGGGCATTATAGGTCCACTTTAAGCAGGGATAGAAGAATGTATTTTAACAATGTAAACATAACACACATTTAAATCTCTGTTACTCTACTTACCCCCAGTGCAGAACTCCACTACTTGGCTCCATTCAGACACTTGGTAGTCTCCGTCAGGCTGTCTGATGGCGGTCTGCACAGCGACACAGTACTCCGTTCGAGGACTCAGGAACCAGTGACCTCTCACAGCCATTGGCAAAGGTCCTGCTTTTGCCACTAGCTTGGTGGGAACATCCTGAAAAGCCAAACACCAGAGGGCGCCGTCAGATTTGTTGGCCTACAGGGTTTTTTGTTCTGCTTTCAAGACAAAAATAACCAACCACAAGTTTTCAACTTTTTTTGTTTGTTGAACCCCTAGAGCCTTAAACTCACCATGAAATCAAAATTGACCATTCTTGTTTTTATGGAATATTGCAGCATTTATTATAAATGATTAATTTATCATAATTTGTTTTAATTCATGTGCCCTCGTAAATTTTTAATCAAAATATCTTCCCCTCCCTCTTGCAGCGACATCTCTTCTCTTTTCTGATGACGAGGGCGGGGCAATCTGTCACTCACATAAGATCCACCAATAGCAAATCACAACCATCCAAGCAATTCCCCACGGACAAAATCAAGCCCCGCCCAACATTTGTTCTTGTTTGTGAAGCCGTTTCACTCAGATATATGTCACAATAGGGAAGAAAAGACTATCGCAACTGCTGTTTCATGCCAACTTCAACATTACATACTGCGGATAATAGAAGATGCAGAAAACTACACTGAAAAATATTTCACTCAGAAATTACTAGTAAATTTCACAAATAATTACAAAGAAATGGCAAGTAACACACTGAATTGAATATGAAATAGTAGAAAGACTGAAAAAGTAAAACATACTGCAATTATCTTTGTTTTATTTATCATTTTTTACAGTGTAGCAGATAATTCCTATCACATGATGACATAAACATGTAGCTTGTATGGATGAATTCAGGTTGATTGGGACACTTTTTCCAAGTCATTTCAATGGCAAAAAGTGTCCCAATTACCCTGAATTTACCCCAGCATAATTATTTTAACTAAGATCATTATTTCAACGTGCATTTTTTCAATTCCAAACCATATCAATCTGAATAATTACTCTGTATAATAGTATTCAAGTCATATTTAACTATTCATGACTGAGTGTGTGGAATACACTACACAACTTTTGCTCAGTCTAGAGCCAGTCTGCAAATTTGACAGATTGTATAATGTATGATCAACACAGACTTATTTTTTTTTAGCTTCAGACTATGATTACATCCAGTCGTCGGAGATCAAATTTGATAATGTGAACTGATTTTACAACACACATTGTTTTCATTTGTCATTTGCAACAAGGCGCATGTTTCTGCGTGAGTTTGTTGTGTTCGGAATGAATTTTAAAATCTGATCAGTCAGCTGGGTTTAAAAAGCGTGTTGAGAAGGAAAGGTGCAAAAAGGCTTGCCAAGAATGAACTGTGAAGGAACCCTGTAGCCCCCTGTGCCAGCAGAACTGTAACTTACCCAGAGCAGGAGGTGTCAAGATGTCAGAGACTTTGCTAAGGTAAGGAAGGCTGAAACACGACTCTCACTTAATAAGAAACACAAGCTGAAACATCAATATTGGACAAGAAATACTTCAAGAATGACTTTTCAAAGGTTTTATGGACAATTGAGATGACAGGGAGCAGTGTCTCTACTAATAGCGAAACTAATCTACCTCAATAAGGACACACTTATTACCTCGCTGGTAAAAAATGTCATGTAGCTTTTAAGTTGCTAAACTATTTTACTGATTAATACGTTAGAGCAGCGTGGACAACACGTTTCTGTGCGAGTGTGTGTGCGTTTGAGTGCAAGAGAGCGGGAGAAAGAGAGTATGTGCTTTCAGGACACAATAAAACGTATTTTGTGGCAAAAACATGGAAATAATTTGTCATTTTTATCCTCTAGTTTACTATATTTATTTGCTTGGTCAGTGTCGTTGTGGGTCTTGGTTCTTTTGCCGTTACAGGTTGTAAGGACCTTTGAAATAACTGAAATCATTTGGCGAAGTGATATGGAACTGTAATGCGGTCAAGACCTGCCTGGAACTACTTTAGCCGTGCGTTTCCCTGAAAATAATTGCTTAGAACGTTCAACAACCAATCAGATAAAAGCATTCACAGCCCCGTAGTATTATAGCATTTATAAAATGGTTAGTTCCTGTCCTTGATTCTGATTGGTCAATAGCTTTTATTCATGATAAAACACGGCTATAACCGTTTCACCCATCTGTTTAAATGTCCACTGCGATATCTTGTCCTTTTAACAGTTAAGGGGTTTTCCCGTGACTGACAGCGCTAGTCAAAGCTTTTGTCAGTTGTGTCTTGTTCCGTGTTCACAACAATTCAGTCTTTTCAATGTAAAAGTCTTCGCTACTGACTGACACACTCATAAAGACAGTTTTTGCCGCCATCTAATGGTGTAATAATGTAACTTCTGTTGCTGTTTACGGTCAGGGACTATTTTTTCCGGTGGAAGGAAGGCTTTTAGAAAGTTTACTTCATGAAAGTTGCATTGATACATATTTCTGGCTTTAATATTTGTATTGTGTGGTAACCGTTTTATAAAAGCAATAAGGTACTCGAGGCTAGTGCTGTATCGTGAATAAGTCACGCTTCACGACACATTCTTACTTAGACTTATTCACGACACAGCAAGCCTCTCGTACCTTATTGCTTACATAAATAACACTAAAACAAAATGCTAGCTGGACGTTTTTGAGTTGAAAATGAACTGAAAGTCAACTGTAAATGAAAAAGTCTTTTTTTTTTTTGGAAGAAGTCAGCAGCATTCAAAGAGGCCATGAACAAATCAAGAAATTGATTATTGTATGAGAGGCATTGAAAAGATGTATCTTTACAGACCAATGACTTATTTGTTAATTGTTGTATATAACTTAACAGTCATTTGTTTATTATTTTAAAGT
The DNA here is from genome assembly GCF_019924925.1 of Ctenopharyngodon idella. Lineage (NCBI taxonomy): Eukaryota > Metazoa > Chordata > Actinopteri > Cypriniformes > Xenocyprididae > Ctenopharyngodon > Ctenopharyngodon idella. The sequence continues at coordinate 1,578,166 of NC_067227.1, forward strand.
GGTGAAAAAATCATTTCTAATCTACAGTCATTTACTTATATATTTATAGTATCGATAGGCTACAAAATAAAGATTGTGGTTCACTTATAACATTTTATCTGTTTACCTATTTAAATGAATCATGGGAAACACTAATTGTCTGATAATTATGCACACAGTCTAAGCAGTGAAACATCAGTAAGATTAATGAGAAGATAACATCTGCGGATGTAACATCCTTTGCGGTGATCATACGCTTATTTTCTGTCTGACAACTCTTCTCTCTCAAAGGTGAAACACATTTTTAAACTTCACTAAAGCGTAACATATTTCCTCTCACATATAAGAGCTCTATCACAGTTAATTAGTCTTGTTGTGGAGGCTCGAGTTTCTGACAAGCAGAACCAATTATGAAATGCTCAGTGGGGCATAACCATAGCAACCCTTTAGTTCTTTCCTTTCACAGGCAAAATGGAGTATTAGAGCCCTGGCAAAATCAGATGTAATTTCAGCAGCAGTTTATTTTTGGTGTCCAATAAGTGCAAAAGAGATACTAGCAATACTCCTACATTATGTAGCTTCATTTTGCCAGCAAGAATACGAAAAACTGAACACAAAAAAGTTATACATTTATTATTCAGTTCCAGTGTCGGGGGTAACGCATTACAAGTAACTTGACTTATACGTAATCTGATTACTTTTTCCAAGTAACAAGTAACGCATTACTTTTAAATTTACAACCAAATATCTGAGCTATTTTTTCAAATAAGTAGCGCAAGTTACTGACTGACAGCTCTCCTGTCCTCATGTTGAGAGAATCGTGAGGAAGTGCCGAGGTGTTGTGTGTGCTGTGTGAACATGATGGTTATAGCAGTGAAATGCAAACTCAGAATATTACACAAACCTGCAATAATTAAATATGTTAAATAACACAAATATACTTTGGGCCGGATTCACAGACAGGGCTTAGGCTAAGCCAGGATTAAGCCTTATTTCAATTAGGGTATATAAGTAGCTTCTATAAACATACCATAGAAAAAAACATTCCTGGTGTGCATCTTGAGACAAAACAATGGTATTGACATATTTTAAAGGGTTAGTTCACCCAAAAATGAAAATTCAGTCACCGATTTCAAAACACTGCTTCAGGAAGCTTCGGAGCATAATAAATCAGCGTATCGAATCCGCAGTTCGGAGCGCCAAAATTTCATTTCAGCAGTTTGGCGGTTTGACACGCGATCCGAATCATGATTCGACACGCTGATCCATAATGCTCCGAAACTTACTGAAGCAGTGTTTTGAAATCGGCCATCACTATATATGTCGTTATAAGTCGAGAAATCGAGTCCCGAGTTTTTTTTTTAGTTAGCTTATGTACTAGCATAGCATACATATACCCGTTTAGCCTGCTAGCTTAGCTTATATTATATTAGATATGTTTTTGCTCCAAATATCTGTTTCCAGTTTGTTTTATTATGCAATACATAGGCATTAATTTTATATTTCAAGCATGATTTTTATGCACTTAAATGTAATAAACATCATACAATAGTGAAATAGGTTATAATTAGTCAAGACATCACGATAACAACTTTTGATCAGGCATTACCGCTTGGTCCTAAAGGAGACCCGATTCCTGGGGGGGGGCTCGATTTCTCATGACAGGAAGCGCAGGTGGTGAGTAAAACTGCTTCAAATGTCTGTTTTGTTGGCAATAGGCGCCTAAGTGCATATAATGTAAACAACACGAACGTAGTGAATTCATAAATTCATTATTCATCATTCACTATAGGCTATATTCATTATAGTGATTCAAAAGTGATCCAGGGATAATGCGATGGTGTATTGTGTACATCTGTTTAGCTGACCATCAATAGCTTGCAGTCAATCTCTACACAAAAGCTGCACGTGCTCGTCACTCTTTAGCTTTGCCCACACGGCACGCCTCCAGGCGCTCGGCTGTTTGTGGAAAGACTCTGTACAGCGTATGTATCTTTTATAAATATGATAAAACTAAAGACTTTTTGGAGATATGAAGGATGCACTACTACTCTATAGGTACTCAAGATTAACATGAGATTGGCAGAAACTGTGTGCGATACCCCCCTTTAACATTTGTTAAAAATAAAACTTTTTTTTGTTATTAAAAACAAACCAGCAAGCCCAGCCGAGAAAAAAAGTAATGCTAAGGTAATATAACGCATTATTTTTCATAAAATGTAAGTAATGCAATTAGTTATATTTTTAAGGAGTAAATATTGTATCACATTACTTTTAACCCCCCCAAATTTTCCAGCTTTCCATATTTTCACTGTTATTCGGTAGGGGGCGCTATTACACATCTTCTGAAAAAGTACTGAATCTCCAGATCAAAACAGGCAAAAAAGGAGCAGAAACAAGTGATAAAAGCATTGCTTATGCATGTTGTAGTCTTTGAAAAAAATAAAACGTGATTTTCTCAGCTTTTTGTTCAACATGTTGCTTTTTTTATGAAACTTACCCACGTTCAAGTGTTGATAAAAAATAATTCATGAAGCTAAAATTTTTGTTTGTTTGTTTTGTTTAAAAGCAGAGGCTCCGTTCCTTCTTTTGATATATTGCATGTTTGGGGGGCCATGACATTTTTGTAAAAATGATCAAAAACGCTGGTGGGGAAAGAGTTAAAAGTACCTTTCCCCAACACTGTTCAGTTCTCACTGACTGCTCAGAATCCTCTAAACAGTTGCAAAATAGCACAATAAATTGACAGTGAAGTCTTGCATGTGTCTTCTCAGAATCCATTTAGAATATTTTTCAAGTGGACTTTGAATGCAGCTTTCAAAGAAATTATTTGGATCTTTGATAAATTGGACTCCTCCTCAATAAACAAACAAACAAACAAATAAAAACTTAAATTATAAATCAAATAACAAATAGGTGCATGATGCCCTAAATTACTAGTGTAATAAATTAGATTTTTGTTGCAAAGAAATATCCTAATTTTATATGTTTTTTTGTTTTATTTTGGTGGTTGGCCTGGATTTGGGTGACATGATTTTAGATTATTTTAGATTACAAAAGGTGTTTCTTTATAACGTTGTTGCAGATTTTATATGCAAGTGGAGAGGAAAAATTAATAAAATAAAATAAGTAAATAAATATTATATAGGTGCCTGATTCCCCAAATTACTAGTGTACTAAATTAGATTCATTAATTTATTTTTGCAAAGCAATATCCTAATTTTATGTTTTATATTGTTGTTTTTAAGGGGTGGTTGGCCTGTGATTGGGGGATTGAGGTGCTTATTGGGGAGGAAGGATGTCCTGGTGAGTCATTCTCCGCTCCCGGCAGTGTTGGGCAGGTTTTTCACTCTCTTGTATTAGCAGTGGCGTGACCATCACAGCGGCCCCTGAAGGGCCTGTCAGATGTGCTCATTACCAACACACCTACAGCCCACATTAACCCTCCTTCACATGCCATCTGCCTCTACACCGCCCGCTTTTATATTTGTCTTTAATTTAACCTTTATTCAGGTAGAAATCACTTTAAATAAATATAACATGAAAATTCAAGAAATGTCTCTTAACCCTTATATTATGTTGTGAGTGGTCAGAAATACTGTTTAACCTATGATGTTTTCCGATGAAGTTTTGTGACTTTTTCCTGTTTAGGATCATGAACACTCCTGCAAATTGTTGTACAATCATAAAAATCATACCCAGAATTTGAATCTAATACAAGGGTTAATTAAATGTTCTGGGTTCAATTGCTTAGTAAAAAAACCTAATTAAAATATTTTATTAAAAGTAATAGTTTATTTGTCTTAGTGTGCAGTGAAAGTCAAGACGGTCCAATGTTGTGAATCACAAGCCCTCACTGTTGTGTCCTTGTTTAACCCCAGACTGTTCTGAGGGGAATGTCCTTGTAATAAGTTCATAAAAAGTTCACCAATTCCACTGGCCCTGGTAGTGTGACAACAAATAATGTCTGTGAGATCAACAGGGAGCGCAGCGGGGCGGAAGGGAGATCTCAACGGCAGAATAAGAGCGTATACTGACTCTGTGCTTGAAGCGATTGGGCTCGCTGCCTTCTTTACGGCTCAAGTCGATGAAGTAATGCGTCACTCGGGACGTGTCCTCATGGGCCATTTCCCAGGTGATCCGGAACGAGTCACAGCTCACCTCACTGATCTGAATATTATTGGGTGTGGAGAGCAGCTCCACTTCAGCCATCACCTGCGGTAAAAGAAAATCACAAACTGTGAGTGGAGGTTATTAACCTGTGATGCTGCCTTCAGTATGAATTTAATTAATTAATCTATAAATAAGCAAATTTGTTTATAAATGTTCATTTTTCAACTTGATTTTCATGTCTTATAATAAGCATTGTAATCTTTAAATATTTGCTTGGTTAACTGTAAAGCTCATTTGAATGTCCTATTTCTTTAAACATGTCATTATAGTGCCTTAGAAGCTAACCAGTGTCCTTATAGTGTAATTTATATGATCAAAAATACAGCAGCAGTAATATTATAAAATGTTATTCCAATTTAAAATAACTGCTTTCTATGTGAGTATATATTAAAATATAATTTATTCCCGTCTTCAGTGTCACATGACCCTTCAGAAATCATTCTATGGCTACGTCTACATTAATCCGGAGACATTTGAAAACATCTTTGCAGGAATCGTTTTCAAATATCTCAGTTTTCGCCATCCAAACTACAACGCGAAAACGGCATTTTCAAATGTATCCATTTTGGAGAGCATTTCAAAAAGCTCTGTTTTCCTTGACAAAAACACTGTCTCAGTGTGGACGGAAGGCCAAAACAGAGGGAAAAGGATGTTTTCCAAGGAAAACGTAGGCCTAATAGTGTGGACAGGGCCTAATATGCTGATTTGCTGCTCAAGAAACATTTCTTGTTCACAATCATTTTCTGTTTAGTCTTAGGGTACGTTTACACGACAATGAGGTACCAAAAACAGAAGTCAAAACGATCCCCGTTCACACAGATCCGTGAAAACGATTAAAAACGCTGTATTCTGCTGCAAGAAATTTGCAATTTTGAAATTTACACAGAGACGATAATGCTATCGTTTTCTGTTTTCATAAGTTTGCGTTTTCATGCCCCCAAAACACTGTTGTACTGTAAATGAATGGCCAAAACGCATAAAAAGTTTTCTGTTTTTAGGTGTTGTGTAAACGAATGGCCCCTTATTGCCATGTTCTGTTTAGTTTTCCCTGTCACTGTTTTGATTGAGTTCTCATTCATTCATTCATTCATTCATTCATTAGGACCTGTTTACACTAGTGCGTTTTCATTTTAAAAAAAAGAGCGTTTTAAGATGAAAACGATCCTCGTTTTCACTGCGTTTCTGAAAAAACGATCTCCGGTCCGTTTACACGACAACGATATGCTTAAAACGGATAGGTTTTTCCTTTGAGTTTTCTGTATATACAGACGACACCATTGTCAAAACAATCTCCATTCATATGAATCCGTGAAAATGGAGAAGGACTAAAAACGCTGTATTCTGCTGGCAGGCCATTAGATGGCGATGAAACACTATAGACCTTATGCGCCAGAGAAACAAGCGTGTCGCCATCTTTATAATGTTGTCTTTGAACTTTCGTTTTTGCGGTAGTTCTGTATATTTCTATGGCATCGCTGTCAAAGAATAATTAGCTGGTTAACTGGATTTACTTTTTTTTGTATTGTTAATGAAAGTTGTCATGAGCATTGTTATGTTTAAAGCAGATGTCTTAACAAATGTAAGTAGACCAGGAAGATTTTAAAATGAGCAGTTCATTCCGCCCCTTTTCTAGCGCTGCGCTCGTTGTCTTCTGACTTCCGGTTTGTATTTCCACAGCGATCTTATTTATGAATGAACTGATCGTTTTAAAATCTTCTGGGTCTACTGACATTTGTTAATGACATTTGCTTTAAACATACAATGCTCACGATAACTTTCATTAACTCTACAACAAGTAAATCCACTTCACAAGCTAGTTCTTTGACAGCGATGCCATAGAAATATACAGAGCTACCGCAAAAACTCGGCCGTTACGGCTGCAGCCAGCCCCTATTGGCAAAAATGGAAGTTCAAAGACAATATTATAAAGATGGCGGCGCGCTTGTTTCTCTGGCGCATAAGGTCTATACGTAAGATTGCTGTGGAAATGCAAACCGGAAGTCAAAAGAGCGCAGCGCTGAAAAGGGGCGGGGCTACATAAGGTCTATAGAGTACCTCAGGGATGATGTGTTTTTGTAGGCCAACCCAGAAGTTAGCGGCGCACGGGTTCCCTCGATCGAAAGCCTATGCATTTTTCCAATAGTCTTTTGGAAAATCGCAAAAAATAAGCTCTGTGTTTAACAAAGGGTTATGACACTTACACGTTTTGTCTATCAAGATAATCTTAACAAGTTAACACGACATTTATACATTTTGAAGCCTAAATAAAGTCATCAGATATAAAAAGCTAACAGTAGGCTATAAACAGACTACAGCACACCATGGTCGCGGATCAACATCACCACCACCAAGCTTCCTTAAACTTTATTTAAAAAACAACTTTATTTAAAAACATGCTCGCTGATTATGATCTGCGCTGTGTATGAATACTTATCTACTTTTTCATGAGAAATGCTGTCCAAATGTCCTGTTTGTCATGATGACGTCTAAAGTCCCCGCCAAAGGAAGTAGTCCCTTTTAGCAATTTGTTAGCAACCGCTGTTTTTAAGACACAATAAAGGTTTAAAAAAAATCACAAGCGGGTTATAACTGGTGTGTTTTATGTCATAGATCAAAACATGAAAATATTTAGAGGCTTCGTTAACCACAGACCTTATTTCAGGCGATTTAGCAAAAACCCATTCAAAAAACCCATTGACTTCGGGGCGATGGAACCGGAAGTCCTAAAATGCTAACTCGCTTCCGGGTTTTGCCTACAAAAACACGTCATCCCTGAGGTACTCTATAGACTGAACATGTAATGCGCATGTGCATGACGTCATCATTTTCACAGATTCATGTTTTTGTTGTTTACACAGAGACCGTTTTCATAAACTTGCACTTTGAAACCTGTTTTCAGAAGTTTGTGTTTTCAGGTCACCAAAAAGCTATTGTAATGTAAATGAACGGCCAAAACGCATAAAAAGTTTTCTGTTTTTAGTTGAAAACGGTGTCCTGTAAATGGCCCCTCCATCTACACTACACAACCGAAAATGCATGTCACATGACCATTCATGCACACTGGGCACACACGTATAAGTGTAAACAGTTGCCTCTTGTGCATGTAGGCAGCTGCAGTATTATAAAATGTACAGTTTAAATGCACAATGGCTGCTAAAAAGGACCACAAAGTCAGCAAAGCATTTTACCATGTTATTTACACGGTCGTTGAGGCTAGTATGTATAGAGTCATTGAGAGAAAAATCAGAGTGAAATTCTCAAAAAAAGGCCATTTTTATTTTTATAACCTGTAATCTGAAACGGATCTCAACTCTGTTGCCATCCACCCTGTTATTATTTCCCTAAATTAAATATTACAATATATTCATTTAGCTTGAGATGGCACGATGCAGTCTATTCACACAAACACATTATTTACTGGAAAACGGCAGTCTCACAGACTGACCCTGCAGCTACAGCCTCTCAGAGGAGGGATAATAAACAAACGCTGTGATCTGTGCCGGTGTGAGTGATGTGATCACTGCCATGAGTGTGTGTGAAGAGGACTGAATGAGGCTGCGTGTTTGATTAGCTGTCATTTCCTGTTCCTGCGACCGGTGACCCTTGAGTAATGCGAGTCACAGAATCTATTATCTGCCCTTGTGCTCTGAGAAAGAGCCCATAACTCTGAGAGAGAGAGAGCAGTGTGATTTACGTGCACCTCTCTCTCTCGTTCTCCTTTCACTGCCCTCATATTTTTCCCATATCTGTTGTCCTTTGATTTTGGTCTTTGACATTTAAGTTTTTATATACTTATTAAGTGTCCATGGCAATGTAAAATGTTCATGTAAGCTAAAATGTCACAGATTTGTCCTGTTCTGTTGTAAATCTTCCATATGGACAGTATGCTGAGGCAGCGCAATGCCAAGAGCAGACTGGCATGAAAATGCTGGATGGCACAAATGTGAGCATGCCAGAAAATGAGAATATGTTTAACAGCAAGAACTTCACACATGATTGCTTTGGCACACAGACATATGGCTTCCCTTGTGAAAAAGAAGTACACTTTAGCAAAAAGAGTATAATATACTTTAGAAGAATATACTTAAGTGTGAACTGAATGCAACACTCTGACACTTCATTGAATGTTTTTGTTTTGTTTTTGCAATTAAATGAAAATGTATTATAATTTAAATTTATATTAAATGCAATTAGTTCAACTTAAAAGTGTTTTTTGACCCACTTAAGTATCTGTATATGTAATTTTATAATTATTTCTATTGTCTAATATGTGTACAGCCGAATGTGCTGACAAGCATTTATGATAAACTAAAATATACTTTAATGTCATTTCTATTCAAACGTGTATGTTATGTATTTAAATATATGTGTAATAACACATTTGTAATTGTAATTTAGTGCATTTAAAATGTACTTTAAATGTAATATTGAATAATACGCTACAGTTAAAATTATAATCAACATGTGCTTTAGTATGTTAGTCAACACTTCAAAATAAGTGTACTTTAAAACATGACAAAAGATTATTAAAACATAATGAGTTAAAATGTACTACAAAAGAAAACCTATTATTTTGACATTATTACAAATTGCACCTTTTTAAAAGTATACTTAAGTATGTTAAGAAACAGTCATGAAAATGAACTCTCTTTAAAGGGTTAGTTCACCGGAAAATGAAATTTCTGTCATTAATTACTCACCCTCATGTCGTTCCACACCTGTAAGACCTTTGTTCATCTTCAGAACACAAATTTAGATATTTTTGACGAAATCCGAGAGGTATATGACCCATAGACAGCAATATAATCAACACTTTCAAGGTCCAGAAAGGTACTAAAGAGATTGTTAAAATAATCGACGTGACTGCAGTGGTTCAACCTTAATGTTATAAAGCGAGGAGAATACTTTTTGTACGCAAAAACAAAACAAAAATAACAACTTAATTCAACAATATCTTCTCTTCTGTGTCATTCTCATACGTTGTTTACATCCAGCGCTTCCAGGTTCTACATCAGAACGCCGACTCGTTCACTGCATCAACTGCGTAGAAGACTGACAGGGAAAAGGAAAAATTGTTGAATAAAGTCATTATTTTTGTTTTGTTTTTTGCACACAAAAAGTATTCTCGTCACTTCAAAACATTAAGGTTGAACCACTGCAGTCACGTCGACTGTTTTAACGATGTCTTTAGTACCTTTCTGGACCTTGATAGAGTCATATACCTCTCAGATTTCATCAAAAATATCTTAATTTGTGTTCTGAAGATGAATGAAGGTCTTATGGGTGTGGAACGACATGAGGGTGAGTAATTAATGACAGAATTTTCATTTTGGGTGAACTAACCCTTGAAGTACACTTAGGTACTTAAAACATAGGTTTAAGATTTGAAGTACACTGCAAGTGCACAATCAATACAACTAAGCGCACTTCTTTTTTACTAGGGGTGTGTGTGTGTGTGTGTGTGTGTGTGCATGCGTGTGTGGAACATAATTTAAGATTAACAAATTGAGTTTTCACACGCCTCTCTTCATTCTCTCTTCTCTCTGCACGTGCAGCATCTTACTCTGAATCATAATGTCATGGAAACACATCGACTCCCCAGACTGCAGCCTTTCATTCAAAGGGAATATAGGCCATAATAAACATCCTCACAGGACCTGCATCAAAGCTGCAAAACACACACACACACACACACACAGCTCTACTATTTTAGAAAAACCTTTGAACATTTAACTGAGTTTTGCTCTAGTTCTCAACTTAAATCAGATGCCACACACTATCTGTTACAAAAATGAGCCTCAGAAAAGCAGGCGAATCTTATGAAAACACGGTCAGGTCACATTTTACAAAAGAAAAAAAGAACAAATAGTTTTTTGCATAAAGAAATAAAGCATATTGGAGGCACCACTAAGTATTTTGCATTGCGACGTTCTTTTCAGGATAATTAAAACTGATTTTACTTCATTTTACTTTTGAGTTTTGTTTAATTCTTATTACTCGTCATGCTGATTCGCATTAGATTGTCATTAATGTAAGTTATTTTCATGCAATGATTGTATAAATCATTGGAGAAAAGAATAAATAAGGATAAAAAAAATCAGCAAAAAGGATTATTTATTATTATTTACATTATTTCCAAAAGGTGGCTCTTAGTTGATTCTCGTTTATATTTGTATTGTATGTATATTATATTGTATTGTATATATATATATATATATTTATTGATTTGTATATATATTTATACAACAGTTCTTTCTGGTTCTCGAATCTGAGCCGTGTGATATTTTAGTGATAACAGCACTCCTACCTTTTCACCGTTTGTATCAGTCCGCTTGAAGCGACTGTCATGGCGGCCGAGCAAATCCACTGTATTTTTTACAAATACTACACAATTTACACTTGTTGTACCACGAACTGTAGTTTTAAGAGTTTTTTAGGCAAAAATAGTTGTTTAGACCTGAAATATGTGACTCATATTTAATCATAGCACCTATTTTACAATTTGTTTAGAGGTTTTTGGAGATGCGAGCTCCAGGCTGTCAGCAGTCATTCAGGGCTCGAGTACCCACCGAGAACAGCTTCATCTCAGCCAGTGCTTCAGGGATTTGCTGCTGGCAAAACAGGCAATCTTTGGTCTTATTAATCTATTACTTGTTCCTGAGCAAATCGAATTGGGCTATGTTAAATTTAATAATTTAATATTAAGGCTATATTTATCTTACATCCTGTAGAGCACTGCTTTTGTACGTTTGACTGGAGTAAACAGTTGTGTTTATTTCCTGTTGTCATTTATAATGGCTATTGTTGTTAATTTAAATATTGTTGTTCAATAAATATTATTTTATGTAAATATGTTTGTATTTGGTTTTGCGAAAGGGTCCATTAGTGAGTAATATGGATTGAGTGAAAGTTACATTAATACGCCTTTAAATGGCGGCAAACTTTACGAGCAGTGTTGGGTAAGTTACTTAATTACTAATTACATCTTCAATATTGTATTTAAAATACTTTTTCTAATTACTCTGTCTGAAAAGTAATTTAATTACTCAATAAGTAACTTACTAATTACTTCTTAAAATCCCTATAAACCTTGACCGGATAGACAATAGAAAGGAAACTCTTTTAATAATTTAGTCAAACATGGAATAGTTTAGCCTTTTATAGCTTTTTAAAACATTTTAACTTTATTAAAACATATATTATAATACTTTTATTTACTTTATAATACTTAAATTTTTTTAGTAACAAATAGGGATGTCACTATACCAAAAATCTAGTAGTTGGTACCGATACCACCAAAAGTGCACAATACTCGATACCACGGTAAAAATATATAAAAATACAAATAAAACAATGCTATATTTTTTTCCAGGTAGGTCTAGTAGTAAGTAAAAATACCACAGAAATTGAATAATCAAATATAAAATAACTCTGCATAGTCATAACTGTATAAATTAAATATAGATTAATCCTTATTAAAGCTTTTCTTTTGTTGTTTGATTATCATTTATAATACAGACAGTCAATAGTAGACAGTAGCATGTTTTAAAGGCTGCTGTCACTAAGACCTAATGGACGGAGACAATATACTGTTACACATGCTGTTCACATTCACATAACCAACGCGAATATACGCCAAAACGGGCATTTTGACACAACTGTGTGTGTATTTGAACGTTTATGTGTAATAAACCGCGAAAATCTGACACTCGCGAGAGGCGGCTATGTGTGTGCGCTTTGGCTGACTGAAGACGTCTCTGAGAGAGCGCGCGCAGTTTTTTCTCTCTAGGACCTAGCTTACATTTTACCGTAATGTTCTTGCCTACCTGTGTCAAAAAAGTGAAGTAACTGGAATATTTCCATTCTGCAAAACAGCCACTCGCTTCTGCCGACATCTTCAGACAGCGACTACACAGGCAACTGGTGCGAAGTTGCGAACTCACGCGCAACTGCACTACAGCTAACGATTTTAAAGAGGCAGCGTTCACTTTTACCTTTAGACGACAAATTTAGATTTTAAATTCAATATTGATTTAAACAGAACTGTTGAACTAATTTACAGTATGTAACGCAAGTACATTATAAGTAACTGTAATTAAATTACCTAAAAATGAACAGTAATCCCTTACTTTACTTTTTCAGTGGATAAGTAATTTAATTACTGTAACGCGTTACTTAGTAACCCGTTACACCCAACACTGTTTATGAGTGAATGAGTCAGTCACAAGAGACTTTTAAATTGAAAAAGACTTTTGTAAACAAGACATCGTTTTAGCACTGGTATGGAAAATTCCCTTAACTGTAAAAAGGACAAATACAAAGAGCACTTTCCTCAGCGGACATTCAAACAGATTTTTATAATGGATATAATATTATGGACTGAAGAATGAATGTTATATCAGACACAGGTAATGCTCGCTCAGGCGATCTCTCTCTCTTTCTCTCTCTAATATTGTACAAAATACAATGAGTTTCAATAGACGTTCCTTTGTTACTAGATCTAAAGTGCCGTAGGCTTGGTCAAACTGTCAACTTGAGATTTGAATCCAAATTAATATATATATATATAAGTATTTTTAATAAGGTAAAAAATATATTATAAAATATATAAAAATATTACAGTAAAACCACTTAAAAATATATTTATATATATATAATTATAAATATATTAAAGACAAAACAAAAATATTATGTAAAAGATAATTAATTTTTCTGCATTATAATAATAGGAATAAAAATTCATATTTATGAGAATGTCCTAAAATACAAGTAAGGAAAACTGTTAGTATTGCATGTGTAAATGCGTAAATAGAAACACACAGTATACAACAACATGCTTTACTATGCAGAGCTACAGAGTGGCAAATCATGAGATGTAAACAGTTGATTCAGAGACTAAATCAATCTCTAAACAACTCTTTATCTTCACTTTGATCAAGCCTCAGCCTACTGTAAGAGTGTTCAATGATCAAATAAACAAGCATCATTCCAGCACATTTGATTGGGTCAGTTACAGAGAAGTGAGACACATCCACACACGATTAAAGGTCTGGTGCACAAACTGAGTAGTGAGTAATCGACGGAGGAACAGCGCTGTGGGATCGAGCACGAGAGTCCGCGAGTATTAATGTCATGGTTCAGATTTCTCATCATGAGCGAATCTTTTATGTATCTGCAATGCAGCTCTACTGTGGTGGGAGTCAAACTATTAAAAGCAACAGTGTTCTACATTTCACTGTGTTCAACTACAAAACAGACAAAAACATCAGTGCAAGAAAGCAGACTTTGAACAAAATGTTCTGATCTGATTGTCTGTGCTTCTCTTCTGGATAGTGAAAGTCTACAAGACAGTCCTGACCTGAATTCACTGCGACTAAGAGAAAAACAGCAATGTGAGGAGGAAAAAAAGAAAATAGGAAAGAAGCATAAATCTAAATGTATTATATGATAATTTTTAATGTTAATTTGAATGAATACAAAAGAAAGACATACCTCTGTGTTCAGAAGCAGCTGTGATGAGGAAGGGAAATGCTGACAGAGGCTGTGTGAATGAGCGTGGCTCTGATTCTTCGTCTTTTCCTCTCTTTCACTGCTGCACAGCTCCTTAAATGAGGATGAAAACTGAATGCGAGGGGATTCTCGTTTGCCCTCACTTGTTCACTTTCACTTATCGCCTCCCTCTCTCTCTCTCTCTCTCTCTCTCTCTCTCTGGGCATCTATGTTTCTTCTACAGCTGTATGCCAAAGGGAAATGAACAGCCATGAGAAAGTGCAGCATCAGTGAACCATAAAAATGATATAACAAGCCACTCACTCTTGCATGATCCAACTCACACACACACACAGATGCAGAACACGACACAATCGCTCCATCTTCACAGTGACTGACCAATAGCAAATTCAATTTTACATCACACTGAACTACAAATGAAGAGATTTCCTCAATCACTAATAAGCGAGAGATGATGACGCATCTTCAGCACACGCTGAGGACAGTCAAATGTCTGCAGTGTCATCACTTTGTGATATATTTTTGGCAAGAATTGATTTAGAAGTCCTGAATTTTAGGATTTCTAGTCGTCTTCTGCTGACTAAAGTTTTGTTGTCTTTGAAAGGATGTTAAAACACGTTGGCATGAATGACAGATGCTAAAGCTAACAAACTGTTTATCTTGGCAAATGTGAAAATACTTTTAATATACAACATATAGCCTAATGAAGACTTTTACAGTTTTTAAAAAAAGCTTACACGCAGTTTTTGAAACTATGGCCCTTTTCTCAAAACTCTACACACACAACATGCAAAATGTCACATATATCTTTCAAAAGCAAACATTTAAAACTATTTTAACTACTGGTATTTTTGTTTACACACAAACATCAAATGATTAGCCACAACCACACCCAACACAGATGTGAAAAATGTAAAACACTTCTATTTTGTGACTTTGTTTGTTCAGTGTGCAGTGAAGTGTACTGGAGTTTGTCATAGCACTTACACATACATGTATGTGCATAAATACACTGTATATACAGTATATATGCACAACTGATGAATTTTACACAGGTATGGAACGGAACTGAATCAATACTGAACTGACTTGAGCTGTATAATGACACTGTTGGCTTGTTAGAGCTGCTTTACAGCAGAGTTAAAATTTGTTACTATTGTGAGGCTGCTGTGAAAATCTATATTGTATAAAGTGCTTTAGAAATAAAGTTGACTTTTTGATTTGGCTTGTATGCACATTCAGTGTGTGTGTGTATATATATAAATATACAGGTATATATATATACTCGAGTACCTTGCTTTTATAAAACGGTAACCACACGATACAAATATTAAAGCCAAAAATGTGTATCAATGCAACTTTCATGAAGTAAACTTTTTCTAAAAGCCTTCCTTCCACCGGAAAAAATAGTCCCTGACCATGAACAGCAACAGAAGTTACATTATTACACCATTAGATGGCGGCAAAGACTGTCTTTATGAGTGTGTCAGTCAGTAGCGAAGACTTTTACATTGAAAAGACTGAATTGTTGTGAACACGGAACAAGACGCAACTGACAAATGCTTTGACTAGCTCTGTCAGTCACGGGAAAACCCCTTAACTGTTAAAAGGACAAGATATTGCAGCGGACATTTAAACAGATGTTTTATTATGAACACAGGACTGACCTGAAGGAAAATGCTAAATCTGAATGCAGGTAATAAACTCGCTCACTCAATCTCTTTCTCACAATACTCTTCAGTAAGCTTCAATGAACAATATCAGCTGAGAACAAACAGTTTACGTTGCTAAGAGTGTTGTATAGTGATACACAGAAGCGGTCATCGTCGTGTTTTATCGTAAATAAAACAGCTATCAATCAGAATCAAGGACAGGAACTAACCATTTTATAAATAATGTTAGGGTCATATACACATAATGATAATAAATATAATTATTAAAATATAAATAAAAGAGTATATATATATATATATACACATACACTACATACTACTACTACTAATTAACTACTATTATTATCATCATTATTATTATCATCATCATTTTTTTTTATTATATTGCTCTACAAAGCTTTTGGTGTGTCAGAGTGAATGTGTGTTCATGTATCTCACAATCCATCTTCTTGAGCAGCAGATAGTATCTAAAATCCTATTTTGGATACTATCTTTATTTTGGTGTAAGTATCTAACATGCTTCCTGTCAGACTCTGAATGCGGTTTTCATAACCAAACTTCAGAGTGAGATAAGACTCTCTCACACGCAGAGAAATGAAGCTGACTTCACTCAAATCATTGGCGTATGTAAGCAGCATGTACTGGAGGATGTCACCACTGCACTGAGTCTAAAATCATCCATAACTCACTGCTTCCTGGAATTGTTAGCCTGATATCAGTGTCCACTCGTGCATGAATAACTCGAGAACAGGACGCTCTGATGCTTCAACCTAAAGAGGAACTAACCAAATGCTGCGCCATATGGTCACAAGCAGTGCATTTCCTACAAAGCCAGCACACAACAATCACCAAACACCTAACACGACGCCATGACACACTGATGCTCTCTGAAGGTCAAACGGTCAAGGCTCACCGCAGCCTGTGATTGATGTGATGCGGTTGTGTGAGATTTGACGCTCGCTTGCATTGAAGATGACGGTCTTCTCTCAGGATGGAGTGTAATTAAAGGACCGTGGATAATTAAAACACAACAGACCCTGACAGCCGTGCATGGACAAGTCCTTATAGACGTACAGATTTATTCATGGAAATATTTTTTCATTCAAAAACTAAATGAAAATGAACAGGGATTAACGCAATAGTCAGGTTATCAAACAAAACATACAGATCAGTTCACATTGCTGGTTTTCATATTCATGTAATAATGTAAATCTTTAAGCCAAAACAAACCAAAATTGGGTTTCTGACCATTGCAACTTTTGAATAAGGAATATTCTGTAATTATAGGAATTTGATACAAAAACACATTTGACATAATGACTATTTTCTTCTTCTTCATGTGGTGGCATGCAGGTTCTAAAAAGTTTACATTTGCTGAAAGCACAAATATCCTTAATTAGATTTTTATTACATGTTATAATAATATACTACTACTACTACTAATAATAGTACCTTTTATTTATAGGTGCCTTTGTAGGCACTCAAGGACACCATATATAAAACAAGGCAGTAAAGTACAAAGCATACAATTATTAGTCATCCATATATTAACATCCTGCAAACATTTAGTGAGGTCAGAAGAGGGATGAGAAGCATTAGGTCTTGTGGATATGTACAATTGTGTGTCATCAGCATAAAAATGGAAATTAATACCGTATGAAGGAAAAATGTACCCAAGAGGTAGAATATAAATAATAAATAAAAGCGGACCCAACACCGACCCCTGTGGAACACCATGAGTAACTGAGACAGGCTGTGTCTCAGTTATGTCATTCCAGTAAGACCTTCATTCATCTTCGGAACATAAATTACGACATTTGTAAAGAAATACAAGAGGTTTTTTATCCCCCATAGAAAGCAACGAAATTACCACATTCAAGGTCCAGGAAACTAGTACAAATTTTCATTTTTGGGTGAACTAACCCTTTAAATAGGATGAAAACCAAAGTTTCAAAGCACATCATCAGCTACTCCAGTGCGAGCCAATCGTTCCAGCAGTACTGAATGACTAATAGCATCAAAGGCAGCACTAATATCTAAAAGAATAAGAATAGACAGGAAACCAGCAGCAAGGAGCCAAGAGAAGATCATTTGTAACTTTAATAAGAGCTGTTTCTGTGCTATGTTTGGATCTAAAGCCCGACTGAAAGTGCTCACAGATGTCATTACTTTGCAGATGTGATTCAAGTTGAGTTGCTACTATTCTTTCAAGTGTTTTTGAAATAAAAGGAAGATTAAAAATGGGCCTATAATTATGTAGATTGTTAGGATCAGCACCAGGTTTTTTTGAGAATTGATGTGATAGAAGCCATTTTTAATGATGAAGAATAGTAGCAGTAAATAATGAAGAACACACTATACTGTAATAACAGGAGAGATTGAATGAATACAAGACTAAACTAAAACAGTAGGCAAAGGATCGAGTGAAAAAGCAGAAGACATAGGGCCCTATTTTAACAAGCGCACGGTCTGAAGCGGTGCACTTATAGCAGAGATGTTCACGAGTTTTTTTTTTTTGGAGTCTGAGTCAAGTCTGAAGTCTTTATCACTGGAGTCTGAGTCAAGTCTGGAGTCTTTTGTCACGAGTCAGAGTAGAGTCTCGAGTCATTAAAAAAAAAAGAAAAACTTTCATAATCAAATCCTATTTTTTATCCTAGTTGTATTACATAGACAAAATAATATGATCTTTCTATCATCTGTTTTGTTTGTAATAAAGGTCCTGAGATGTAAGGGATAATGTACATCTAGCTTGTTACTTTATTATCCATTACAATGTACAAAACAATCGCCCTGGCAACACGAGTAGTCATTTTCAATACAGTCGCTAAGCGGACACAAGACGGCGCTAGTGAGCCGGTTTGTTATACAGCTTCGTTGTTAGTGATGACAGTCATTATCAGAAAATATCAAACCTCGGAATGTTTAAGAATGTCAATAGAAAACTGTACGCATGCTGTTTGTGATACCTTAAAATATGAGCTTTAAGTAATAAATGGATTAACATAGCTTTCTATCTCTCTCTTATGGACACATTAAGAAAGAGAAAAGCTGCATATACTATGAAAAGATTAATAAAACGTTAGGTTTAAAAGCTAGATTTTTATTTATTTTTATTTTTGTTCATATTTTAACAGGCTGGCAATCCAAATTAGCCATGCAGCTTCACCACAGTATATTGCTAGCTGTGTGAGTTAATGTGACTACCTTTGTGGATTGGATGTTGTCGTTTCGGTGTCTTTAATTGTTTTCCCGCATTCTGTGCATCTAGCCGATCTGACATGATAATAAACCTTACAACATTTCGGAGTTTACGCGCAATACAAGGACACACGTGATCAAATTCTATGACAAGAGTCCGATCTACCACGACACATTGGGAAATATCTGTGACGCAGGTATTATAAAACCATTCAACACAAATTCTTTATTTATTATATCAGTAGTTAAGGGCAAAAGACTTGAGTTGTTTTTCAAATATTCACGAGTCTTTTGTGTCGAGGCGAGTCAAGTCATTTCAGGTCGAGTCCGAGTCAAGTCTGAAGTCTGTTAAAGGGTTAGTTCACCCAAAAATGAAAATTCTGTCATTTATTATTCACGCTCATGTCGTTCCAGACCCGTAAGACCTTCGTTAATCTTCGGAACGCAAATTGAGATATTTTTGTTTAAATCCGATGGCTCCGTGAGGCCTACATAGGGAGCAATGACATTTCCTCTCTCAAGATCCATAAAGGTACTAAAAACATATTTAAATCAGTTCATGTGAGTACAGTGGTTCAATATTAATATTATAAAGCGACGAGAATATTTTTGGTATGCCACAAAAAAACAAATTATTTAGTGATGGCCGATTTCAAAACACTGCTTCATGAAGCTTCGGAGCATAACGAATCAGAGTCTCATCTCTCATTCCCTTTAAAAGCCAGTTGTGCTTGAACCATGGCGGATTCGCTATTTACATGACGGAATTTGCAAGCAGAAAAACTGAACGCTTCTCCAGAGAGGAATCCTTTTATTTTTAATATTTGGCATGTTTGTGTGTTGCTGCACATCCCTGTGTGTGTAACAAGCAGAGTGTATGCGCATTGTGCACCCGCATATAGGCACATATTACTAACGTGCCCTTTAAATAACAAAAAAATATTGCACCATTGACTTTAGACCATGTTCTTGTTGGTCAATGGCGCAGTTGTTTTCAGTCGCCTCAAAATAGCAACACGCCAACAATGCGCCTGAACACACCTCGTTTTCAGACCATGGGCGAACAGAAGGGCACGAGTGCATTTGCTATTCAAACAACGTGGCACCATGAAAATGATAACTGCGTCTCGCTGAAACTAGCAAAAAACACTTGCGTCGCACCTGGCGTCAAGTTATTTTTATTATTTTATATTTGTTGCTTTATCCTGATTAAAAATAAGCCCAATCCAGATATATATCCAATATGTAATTAACAACTTTTCATCAAGAGAAGGTGAGGTTGCAACTGAAGTACTACTACTTTTACTATTACATTTTACTTGAAATGAAATGGGAGTCGTGCTACGCCTTTGAATGTCACCATCCTGCTAGCGGGACGCTTAGAGCTCTTTTATATTGCCTTTTTTCCCTGTCACATAATTTAGTAGGCCTAATCATCATTCATTCGAAAGCTTAAAAACTCAAAATTCATCCTGTGAAAACGGACATCGCGTTATCATAGAAACTGTACTTTAAAACCTTTTAGTGGGCTCCTCCCCCTAGTGGGCGGTGTCATGTTTCCTTACAAAATTTATTTTAACTTTTTTTTTTTTTTTCTAATCTTGACAAAACACATATCGTTGGAAAAGTCTGAGACTCAAGGTTCCATATTTGGCTACTGTTTTGTGACATAAGTGATATTGTGACAGAAATGTATTAATTTGTGATAGGAGAATGCATGAACAAATCAATGCAATGTGAATGACATCCGGTGGCTATTTTTTGGTATTACTCCTAAGCAAAATCTCATAGGAACTTCAAATTTGGAACACAACTTGGTTAGGCATATGACTTTGATTTTATAACAATAGAGTAAAAAATATTTTGTAAAATGTATTTTGTATAAAATAAAAAATGTCTAGTACAGTACATTTGCTTTACAGTAAACTTGAACTTCTATAACCTTTTTACACATTGTTTTTAAAGTGCTTTCACTGCATTCATGAATTACAAGTTTGGATAGTGCATTTTCACATCTATATGCTCAAAAAGGGGGGTGACAGTTAAGGGGTTAAAAATGCTGCGCAAAGTGGTGCAGAGTTGACGTTCACCAATCACATCATTTCGTCACACGGGTCAAAGTGTTGTTGCACGTAAAACTCCGCCTTAAACAAACTTGCGCTATATATCATCATCATTACAACTAAAATCTTGATTTTTTGCCTGTCATTTAGCTATATTTGTAGTGTTTTTGGAATAAGGCCGTGTTTGAAAAATCTCTGCACTAGAGGAAGCGCACTGGTAAGTGCACTGTCATGGATGTGACTGTGTGTTTGTCTCGCCATGTGTTTGGAAGCGTGGATGGAAGTGCCGGTGTTTGCTGTAAATGTACATTTCAGATCTAATAATATATGTGCGACTGATTGTTCAGAGGATCGTGGCGTGTCTGAATTGTAGTCCTAAATCCTTAACGACTGTTCTCAGTACAGAATTTCTGTGAGAATCTGGGATCAATTCTGAAGGATCACATTGGAAGTTTTTATGGGGATTCCAACATAGTAACATCAACACTAGATCTTTTCCCACACGTAGTTCCCAATAAGACCGTGAAGGTTAGTAATTGGTCAAGTAGGACATCAGATGAAAGCTTCCCCTAAGATTTAATTTAATTATTTAGATTAAATTGTAATATTTAAATATTAAAACACACATGTGTGGCTGCGTCAGAAATCGCATACTCTCTTGAGTAGGTACTTATATTGAATAAGTACTTGCTTCACGACCGCCAAAAAAAGCACGTTCTAAATAGTATGAATTTATTCTGGACGTACTACATTCGTAATGTTATTATCACGTGACCTATCAGCGTCAGTTGCGTCGCTTCACTGCCATTCACAAATCCTCTCCCGTGGCCTAAATTAATTTTGAAGTTTTATCAAGTATTAACAATGAGATTATGTGGTTTTTTTTTTTTTTTGTTTGGTTTTTTTTTATAATCAATTAACTCTGCTTGTGTACATTTTTACAAGATGGACAAAATTTGTCACCAAAAAAGTCATTCGGTTTAACCAAAATTTCGGTTTTACCAAGTGACACTTTTGGTTATACCGAATTACGACATTTTTTAAAAATGCTACCAGGCTGATATCTAGCTAGCTTGCAAAAGGACAATCAAACATTTTATATTTAGTACAAGTTTTTAAAATATTACAACATTTTCCATGTTTTATAGCGGTTGTACCGAATGACCTGATGTTTCGGGACATGCGTATGAGCAAGTGAAAACATTAATTTTTCAAATAGTTAAGAGAGAGTTAGTTACTTTGCTTCATGACCATGTGGTCCTGTGGAGGTGTCTGAATGTTGTCACATGATATCTTACTAGCCTACGTCTGTTACACTCACCCCCCTAAACCTCACTCCCATTCCCGTACGGGGCCACCACTGTAGCCCCCCCAGTTCGCACCTACCCGCTCCAAGCGGGACACGAACCCCGGCCCGTCCGCAAGGGAGTTGGATGCTCTAACAAGGAGGCTAAAGGCTGCAACCTGCAGGGGAGTGAGGTTTACACGCCCAGCTCTTACTAGCCTACATCTGTTACATCTTGATCAAAAATGGTCCCTTTATATTGGTTACTCCGAATGACATCAATGAAATTAATTTTTCTGGACATTCTTTCTCATAACGAAGCAACGACTTCTACGCGTAATTTTAATACCATTTTGCACTATGTTGATATACGATGGTTTAAAAACAATGCAGAATAAAAAATATATACATTTATTACATTTTAAGATATTTTGATCACAACTGAAATGGCCTTTGGACGGTTAAACCAAATGACCTTTTGACACTTCAAAATCTTTAAAATACCTTTATGTAGCAAAATATAATTGAAACCTTTTGGATTCAATAAAAGAGATCTAGTTGTACTACCTTACATACTTTGGATGTCATATCTTTGTTTTTTGTTATTGACCCAATTATGTTATAAAGCTGTTCATTTCTCATAAGTGTTTGCACATAGCCATTTTTATATGCTTGTAAAAGCATGTGGCATTTAAGTGACATATTGAGGTTTGCAGTGATTTGGTAGCATCTTTTTTTTTTCAGGGTCAGTGAGAATGGACAGCTCTGGTGACCCCAGTGGGCCTCCACGGACGCCGCAGATAGGGGGGGCCAGAGGGTTGCCGATGGGCCGCCGACTGCCCGCGTCCATCTCTCCGGGACGCCTGCCCACAATGCGCTCCAGAGACCTCACGCTAGGAGGCGTCAAAAAGGTTACCATTCTTAGCTGAACACAGAAGTCACTACTAGATATTTCAGATTTGATTTCAAGTGTGTTGTCCTTTCTCCTGCAGAAAACCTTCACCCCCAATATTATCGGTCGAAAATCAAAAGAGGAGTAAGTGACGGACTCTTTTATAATTAGTGTCTATTTACCATCAATTCATCATTGTTGATGTAATGAGAGTGTCACTGTTACTTACAAGTAATGCGTTGCCACAGATTAAAAGCTGATGAAGTAAAGAGACGAGATAAGAAGGATGTGGATCGAGGTCGGCAGCGGGACGTCCGAGGGAGGGGCCGAGGTCGCCCTGAGGTCATCCAGTCTCATTCTATTTTTGAGCAGGGTCCTGCTGAGATGATGGCCAGGAGGAAAGGTAAAGATGATTGCTGTGATTTGAGTCCTTCTCATGGCTTTGAAAGGCTTACTGCTTTTAAACGTCAGCAGCGACAACAATATGACACCTGTGATTGTTGATGATGAAGAATTGTGTTTACTACTACAACAATTATAATCACAATCAACAGTTATTCTGCTAATAATATAGTTATTTAGCCTAAAAGCAATGTAACATTCAGATACCTTCAAATATCTGTGACACTGGGGAATTAAAATAATAAGCAGTAATTTATTCTGATGTTCAGTCACAAAATTATGTGCACCAGCATTCACCATTCATTTGAGGTTGGTAAGATTTTTGAAGTCTTTTATGCTCATCAAGGCTGCATTTATTTGATCAAAAATACAGTAAAAACTGTAATATTGTGAAATATTATTATTATTATTATTTAAAATAACTGTTTTTTTTATGCAAATATATAGTAAACTGTAATTTATTCCTGTGATCAAAGCTGAATTTTCAGCATCATTCCTCCAGTCTTCAGTGTCACATGATCCTTCAGAAATCATTCTAATATGATGATTTGCTGCTCAAGAAACATTTCTGATTATTATCAATGTTGAAAACCGTTGTGCTACTTCATATTTCTGTGAAAACTGTGATACATTTTTTTTCCAGGATTCTGAATATAATGTTCAAAAGTTCATTAAAATCTTTACTGTCGATTTTGATCAATTTAATGCGTCCTTGGTGAATATAAGTATTAATGTTTAAAAACTTAATATTTTTGTGGAAAGCGTGATACTTTTTTCAGAATTCTTTGATGAATAGAAAGTTCAAAAGAACAGCATTTATTCAAAAAAATTTGTAACATTTTTAAGTTTAATCTTTGCTCAAAAGTATTAATATCCTAAAAAAAATTCTTACTGACCGCAAGCTTTTTGAATATTCATGTAAATATACAATGGGTTTTAATGTTCATGGAAAACCTGGAATTATTAGGGAATTTTATAATACTTTTCAGGCTTGAAAGTCATGAAAGTCAATAAAATCTTTAAAAAACATGGAAAGTTATTTCATTGGACATAAATTGCTCTTCAAGAGTGAAATCTCTATAAAATGATGTTAAATGCTAATACAGTTATCAGTCCATGTAATATGGTACATTTGACTCCAGAAGCCGAATATTCAAGAATGTAGTGGAGAAATTTAAAGGGTTAGTTCACCCAAAAATGAAAATAATGTCATTTATTACTCACCCTCATGTCGTCCCACACCCGTAAGACCTTCGTTAACCTTCTAAACGCAAATTAAGATATTTTTGTTGAAATCCGATGGCTCAGTGAGGCCTCCATAGCCAGCAATGACATTTCCTCTCTCAAGATCCATTAATGTACTAAAAACATATTTAAATCAGTTCATGTGAGTACAGTGGTTCACTATTAATATAATAAAGCGACGAGAATGTTTTTGGTGAGCCAAAAAAACAAAATAACGACTTGTATAGTGATGGCCGATTTCAAAACACTGCTTCATGAAGCTTCGGAGCGTTACGAATCTTTTGTGTCGAATCAGCGGTCCGGTGCGCCAAAGTCACATGATTTCTGCAGTTTGGCGGTTTGACACGTGATCCGAATCATGATTCGACACGCTGATTCATTACGCTCCGAAGCTTAATGACACAGTGTTTTGAAATCGGCCATCAGTATATAAGTCGTTATTTTGTTTTTTTGCCGCACCAAAAGTATTCTCGTCGCTTTATAATATTAATATTGAACCACTGTACTCACATGAACTGATTTAAATATGTTTTAGTACATTAATGGATGGCTATGGAGGCCTCACTGAGCCATCAGATTTCAACAAAAAATATCTTAATTTGTGTTCTGAAGATGAATGAAGGTCTTACGGGTGTGGAACGGCATGAGGGTGAGTAATAAATGACATTATCTTCATTTTTGGGTGAACTAACCCTTTAAGAACTAAAACGGCCATATTGATCAGTCCGTAATCAAAATTAGGGCTGGGACAATACATCGATTCTCGATACAATGAATCTGGATCGATCCTGATATTTTCTCTCTCTAATTGATTCTGAGCTTAGTTTTAACAGCAGATGGCACTCTAGGCTAGTTTTTAACCACACACTTAAATGCTCATGAAGAAGAGTGCTAGAGAGTGCTCGTGTAAGTGGTTAAATATGCTTGCACCTCGGCTCAGAATGCTTTTATGACGTGAGATTAATGTAAACACAGCCCATTGCAAACACCCTTGTAATTCACTTCAACCTTTTCGAACTTGAACTTGAGGTTTAAGTGGTGTGTGTAAGGAACTGGAAGCAAGCAGAGTACGGGTGTTTCTAAAGCACGCAGTGCTATCTGCTGTTAAAAACTAAGCTCAGAATCGATTCGAGAGAGAATTGCGATACATCGGAAAATATCAGAATCACTCCTGATTCTTTGTATCACGAATCAATGTATTGTCCCAGCCCTAATCAAAATGTTGGGATTAGTGTTAATATCTAGGGTGTTTACAAGTCTGTTTAATGATTTATAAAACAGTTTAATGTTAAATATAATTCGCATTTTTTTTTGTCTTTTTGTCTCTGCACTGTCTAATTTTTTCTATATTTGATCAGGTGTATACGATGACACCAGAGAAACAGCCAACACTGGCCCTTCGCCCATCATCAACATCAAAAAGGAGAGAGAGACCGAAGAGGAGACTAAAGAAATCCTGCGCAAACTTGAGAGGGACAATGTAGGTTTTCAAAAACAAAAATAGCAGCTTATTAACTAGGAATTAAATAATCAGACATGTACCTGGTCATATTACAGCCCAAAATCAAAAGGAAGAAATAAGAAATTCTGTTTTATGTTAAGAAAATAAAGCTTATTTTAGGTTCATTAAGATCTTTCGCATTGAGACATTAGTTTCATAATTAATCATATTTTTCATCTGAATTCTCATTACTGCAATGCAAAAAAATGGTGCGTCTGAATCGTGTACTGAGTAGGTACTATGTTTGAATTTGCGACCGTTAAAAATGTACGTTCTGTATAGTATAAATGTAATCCAGACGTACTACATTCGCCATGTTGTCATTATCATGTGACCTACCAGCGTCAGTTGCGTCGCTTCACTACCATTCATAAATCCTCTCCCGTGGCCTCATGAGATAGTAAAGTGTCCATCAAATGCAAACTTCAGAATCTGAATCGAAAGTAGTAGGTCATCCGGGTACTTTTTGCCGACTCTTTTATGAGAACTGTGAATTCGGACATGCTACTTTTGTCACATACTGTTTTTCACCTATATAGTAGGGAAGTATGTAGTATTTCTTGTACTTCTTTTCATAGGTTATTTAAATTTAAAAAGAAAAAAAAAAAACCTAAGTAAATTTGAAGAGTTTGGTTCCAAAACGCGATAAACGCCTTTTTTTTTTTTTTTTTTACGAGTTTCCGCCAAAATCAGTATTATATCTGGTCGGTGTTGAAAGGTGGTTTATTAATTTTGCGCAAAATGCGATTTCCGTCGTGTTATTCTGTCATGTTTTCTCCCCTTCTATCCAAAACGTGACAAACGCCAGTCTCTCCCTTCTCTGCAGAATGCGATATATCCGCTCAGCCAATCACAGCGCTCCATTCCACGCACTGTAAACAGTAATGGCGGCGCTCTGCATACACCCGGCATCCTAGTTTTCCTTATCTACTTTGTAGTTTGTGATCAACAAAAACAGAAAAATGAATAATTTTGAAGGCATTGATGAACCTGTGGTGGTTTCTGCGGTGGGGAAGAAACGTAAGTCGTCGAAATGTAATCATTTACGTGAGAAGATTAAGAAGATGAGGCACTCGAGTCGGGAGGAGGAAAAATGCTGGCTGTTACTTGTTCCACGACAGCATCAAACTTCTGTCACGGTCCCCAAAACTGAATCATGGACAGTTTTTAAAAGCCGTTTTAATACCAATGTACTCTGTAAATGTGTTTATTTTAACCGTGCGGTGGCGCCAGATACTCTTTAATCGGTAATGACAAACGGAGACATAATTCATTCATAACATTAACAAGATGACTCGTTGAATTCATTTTGGGAGCGACGGCCGAATGTATTTTTAGTCTAGTGTCTGTATATAAGATTAGTTTTGACAAAGTTCAGAGGCTGTCATATATGTGAATCAACTTACTTTGTTGTGTATTTTCAATATGAAAAATAACTTTTATATTGATGGATTAATTGCATTTTGAAAAAAAAAAAAAAAAAAAAAAAACGTCTCCTTTGATTTATTGCATTTTGGGGAAAAAATAATCAATTTTTATAATAAACCTTTGAAAATCAAATGTAGATTTGAATTTTTAATGTTTTTATAACCAAAAGATGCTATGTGAAAGTTTGAAACAGAAAATGGTGGTTTTCATCTTGCCGCTTTCTTTGTAAAGAAAACACATTTTTACTCAAATTAATCAAAATGGAGTTACAGCGTTTTGGAACCAAACTCTTCATTTAGTCATGAGAATCACCACTGAAAATACTGGGACTAACAAAATAAAAAAACTAAAGTAAAATGACCTGATTACAATATTGGCAATTATTAGGCAATTGTCATAATGCAGAAAGCTAATGTATAGGCTTCATTTTCACCTTTTTTTGTATTTTGATTTTGATGTGAAATATGACCCTGGCCATGTTTTTATGTGATTCTCTCAAATGCGAATATTGCCAGTTGCTTACTGAGAAAATGATGCCTTTAAGTCTTTGTTGTCACCCACAAGACTTTGGTTGTGTTGTAGTTTGTGGATGACCCTCACCTGAAAGGTGAAAGAGGAAGCTGTCCTGTGCAGCTGCCGCTGGCCGTGTCTGGATGGGTCTTCAAACAGGAGTTCAGTGAGAAGACCTTGTCAGATCCTGAACCGATCAGCACTGGAGCTGAAGTCAAGGGTAGGAGCGACCGCACAAACTAGTCTAGTCTAGTGGTCGACCAATGTTGATTTGTTTTTGATGGCCGATGCTGTTAGCTGTATGTGCAGATGTAAAGCTGATATATTATTATCACACTATTTAATTTAAAGGTCGTAAAAACACATGCATATTAATTGCTGAAATTAAATAATTTACTTTACATATTTACTAAATTAGAAATAATTTAAAAATGAATATTTAAAAAATAATTTAAACTTGATAAAAATATCAATTTTATGTGTTTATATGTTTACAGGTATAAATTCTTTTTTAATTGATTATTAAATTGTTAATTAAGGTTTATACATGCTGGTTTCCATTTTTAATCTTTTCATTACTACTGAAGCTCCAGTTTGCCAAGTTTAAAATGATTATTAAACAGCAAGCGCAAACTATGTAAAAGCGGCAGCCCTTCCGGCGCACTCAGTGTCCAAATTCACTCACTCGTTTTTATTCACTCCATCACGTGAACTATATTAGTGGAGTAATGTAGGGAATAGTGAATGAGGGTATAGAGGGCGATATTGGACACAGCCTATGATGCAATCGGATTGCTCTAATTCACAAATTAATCATTCGGTTTGCAAACTGATTTAACAGATTAAATAGAAAATAATCCTCTTGTTCATGAATCGGACACTTTGTTATTGTCAACCACTGATGACCACACCTGTAGACAAGAAATATGATATTTAGTGAGCATTCATTACACAGAATTGAAGAGTGACAAAACTTTCTCTATCATCCATCCCACCTTTCTTCAGTCAAGCAGGAGCCATTGGATATTCCTGAAGCAAAGAAGGCGGAGCCTATGTTCAGACCGCCACCCTTGCCCGAACCTGATTTGCTGCCTGATTTACTGGAGGTGTGGAATCACTGCAAAGAGGAGGAGCTTCTCTTCATGCAGCTCCCTGATTCGCTACCAGGCCAGCCGCCCACCAGTGACGTCCGGCCCACCAAAACAGAGGTGCAGTCCAGTGATGGACAGACCATGATGCAGAAGACCGAGACACAGGTGACCACTAGCTAGGTTTAGGTCACATGGCCATGTGAGTTTTTGCATATGCTCATGTGTTTTTTTTGTTCTCCTGTGTGTTTGTGTGTCAGGAGGAGTCTCAAGAAGAGAACAGCTGTTGTCTCAAGGATCTACAGGAGGGTTTGGTGGGAAAGATGCTCGTAAGGAAGTCGGGCAAAGTGCAGCTTATTCTGGGTAACGTCACCCTGGATGTGGCCCTGGGAACGCCCTGCGCCTTCCTGCAGGTCAGTTACACACAGTATGTCTAGTATATAGGTTTTCAATGGCTATGTTTCCATCAAAGTTGTGAATTTAACTTAAGCGCAAAATTTGAATATCACATAAAACATTTGCAAATAAAGCAGTGTTTCCATCCAATGTGTTTAAGAGAACAAAATCGTCACTTCCTGGGAAATTGGTGCCAAATTTCTGTAATAAAAATGGAAGTTGCTGCAATCAGGGAAGTTTTTTCCTCCATCATAAATGACTTGCGTCTCAGAGCAGCAGAAGAAACGCAGTAAACGCTGTCATGTTCTCTTGTGTTCGGATGCTGGTGTTTGTGAATGTAATCATGAGAGGGAATTAAACCAAATCAATCTGATGACAGACATTTCAGAACCACCAAACCAACATTTGAGATGCTGCGATGCTGGTTAGTCCAGTTATATCATCTGTTGAGGCAAAGTCACATGAGTTTTTAGTTGGGCATTGAGGGATTTATTAGGAAAATGTGATTCTATCGTAGTTTATGCGCATGGCTTCTTATTAAATGAAAACATTATCTGCCTCAATTGAGCACACAAGCATTTTTTTAGTATTTCATTATTGAGTCTTTGTTTCTCTGTACAGCAACCTTGAGTTTGGGAAAGGCACTTTATAAATAAAACATTATTACTATTATTATTAATTGATTTGCATTTGGAGTTTCCATCCATCATTTTTTAATGTGATATCCCAATATTTGCATAAGAGTAGGTGGATAGAAACAGCTATTCATTGTAAAATGCCTGATAAGGTGTGGTCAGTGCCAATCCCTATGATTAAATGGCATGGGGAACTCTTTCGCAATTGCAAAATTTCTGATTGCATGAAAATGAAAATTACCCCATGATTTACTCACCCTCAAGCCATCCTAGGTGTATATGACTATCTTCTCTCAGACAGACACAATCTGAGTTATATTAAAAAATATCCTGGCTCTTCCAAGCTTTATAAAGGTAGTGAACGGGGGGGCAGATTTTGAAGCCCCCAAAAAATGCATCCATCCATCATAAAAGTAGTCCTTACGACTCCAGGGGGTTAAGAAAAGCCTTCTGAAGAGAATTGATGGGTTTTTGTAAGAAAAATATACATATTTTAAACTTTATGAACTAAAATAACTGGCTTCCACCAGATGACCGTATGCATACTGCACAAGTCGACTTGTGCCATGGATCGTGGAACGGACTAAAAGAAAGAGGTGCCGTGGTTTGCAGGACTTCGCACACTGGATGAGAAGCGGCATTATAATTGTACCAAATTCTTGTTAATGTACTACATATTATAAAGACTTCATCCTAGTCTGTAAGATTGTACATCTTAGTATTAGAAACTGTACTAGGCTAATAGTATTAGTTAAATGCCAGATATATTATGTATTTTTTAAGCTTAATTTATGACTCTGAATAATCGATAATCTGTATTTTTTTTTTTTTTTTTTTTTTTTTTTTTTTAGAATAGAGATCACTGTTCTTCCATTCTGAAAACAAAACATTAGACAACCAAACAAAATATGTAAGCTAATGTTTTATTTAATCTTACAAGTCTATTTATAAATCTCTAAAATGTTATAAATGACTCTATTAAAAATATTTATTCATTTATTATAAAAAAAATCATTTAAAATAAATGAATGAAGACTTGTTTCGTTTAGAGTTTTTGAACGAATCTCTTTAATGATTCAGTGATATATCAAATACGTTTTAACAGTCACTGGTCGCCACCTAACATAACATATCTTTATTTGAAGCTTAACATTAGTTTCAAAGGTCAATTACTCATTTTGATTGCGGCTGCCGCAACATCAGAGTCTGAATCTGGACTATACACTTTTATCCCAATACTTTGATTATTATTTAATGTTTGCAACACAGATATGTATCCTACTGTGTAGTTGAAAAGACATAGTTTCAAGCATAAAGCTGACAAGATGAGCGCTGCTCTCTCTGGAGGCGTGAAAGCAGTTTTGATGTGATTGTAATTTCAAAAGTTAATAGACAGCAAAATCATTGTCATTTAGGAATAAGATCGCGTGTGTGTTTGAATTGTGATCGCAATCTTTTAATGACTAATCGTGTACATATGAGCCTATAGCTTATGTACTTTTGTACGTCATATTTGTACCAGACCTCAAAGGTAACCCAGGCCCGGGCGGCCCCTCTGCTTCCGCAATCCATGACTTGTGCCAAAGGAGTAACCTCTGACGCGATGTATGAAGTAGGAAGTAGGAGTAGCGTAAGCTTAGACGCCTCTCACGGTTCAAACAAATATGGCTGAGCAACAAACTCAAACTCCTCTTCTCCTATATCAAAATCCTCCAACATTTCTTTTGATCATTTTAGACTTCTAATTCATGACCAGTGTTTTGTTTTACTCTATCCTCTGCACTTCCGTGTTCATCATTACGTAATGCGTCGGGTCAGATGTCACTCTTACGCCGCAAATTGATGTGTACGGCAAAGCTAGTTTTTATAGTTAATAAAGTTTTAAATATGGATATTTTTCTCACAAAAACCCATCACTTCTCTTCAGAAGGCCTTATTAACCACCTGGAGCCGTATGGATTACTTTCATGATGGATTTTTTTGGGGGCTTCAAAACATGCCCCATGTTCGTTGCATGTGTAAAACGTAATAAAAGCTCCCTGAGATGATACGAGAGACCAGACATAATAAAGTTCTCATGCTATTAGTGCATATGTAGGCTGCTGATCTGAATGTTTGGTGGGGAATCACTGCCAACTGCTGGGGTGAAGATGTTATGACAGCATTTCTAGACCCGAATTTCAAAGGCCCTACCATGTAATGAAATTGGTGACACAAATTTGGGTCAAATTTGGGTCTGAATCTGTACACACAATCTTTACACTATCTAGCTTCTGATTACATGCTTTTCTTGTGTATTTCTATTATTCTCTCTGTGTTTGTAGGAACTGGTCTCCGTGAATACCGAGGGCAGAAGGGGAGACCTGTCTGTGCTGGGACACGTTAAACACAAGCTGGTTTGTTCACCGGACTTCCAGGCTCTTCTGGAAAACAGAGTTTGAGGAGCAGCTGCTGGAATCACCAGTGTTTCATTTGAGTGCTGTATATGCCTTTGTGAGGAAATATTCCCATGTACTGTCACTGATGGAGAACTCAGAGTGAATGAATGAAAATTATTTATATATGCAAGAAAATTTATTTAGAAGAATTTATCAATTGTCATTCAGGAGTGAGACACTATTACACATGTAAATATCGTGGGTTAGAATAAATAATTCATTTATAAAAATCTGAGTTTGAGTTTGAAGCCTTAAGTTAATAAAAAAAGTGCCATAAATACCTTTCCTTTTCTTTTCTTTTTGTTTAATTTATTGAATCAGCCCTCTAATGGTAGATTGGCAGCTTTCAAAAACATTAAACTTTGACTACATGTAGTAGATATTGTTTTCTTAGGAAAAGGGATGTTTTTGTGGTCATAATTTTTATACATTTTAGGACTCAATTCCTCAAAAGTAATATTCACAGTCATCACTGTTTGGATCTCTTATATTGCTTCATGACTGTATTTCTGTGACATTAGGGGCTGTTATTGTTTAGACATCAACTGCTGAGTGTGCTGTTTGTCATAATTTGGCACTCTATGGTAAAATGTAATGTTTGAATAAAATACACTAGAATTAGACAATTAACCATTTAAGCCACAAATAGGTCATTTATACAGTATGATGGGGTGTTTATACTAACAGCCGTTGTATTACTGGTTCTAGAAGGCATTTCTAACATTACTGGCAGTAGGGGTGTGCAATATGACCCAAATCTTATATCACAATATGAATCATTTTATTTCATGGTAACAATATATATCACAATGTAGTTATTTTTGCTTTAAATAGGGTTTTTATGATATCAAACATTTTTGATTCCATTGAAATTTCATAATTCTTGTGACCATTTTCAATATCAAAAACTACTAGCCTAAGTAGGCTATGAAAAACTCAAGCTTATTGAAGACAAAGAAACAGTATTCTTTAAAAAAAGAAAAGAAAAAAGAAACGAATTACAAGCAAAAAAATACAATAGAACAAAGACACAAATGAAATAGACCTATCTGAAAAACTTCAGGCACTAGAAATAAGAAATACTACAAAAATTGTATCAATTGTACAAAAGCATTGCATAGTCTTCACTGTAAATTAAACACATTTATTCTTATTAAAGTTACAAAAATGTTTCAGTCAAGAGCAGTGAGAGATTATAGATTAGTGTCTATTTTGTTGTTTGATTAACAAAATAGAGAAAATCGACAGACAGCAGCAGGTTTATTAGGCTGCTGTCACTTTAAGACCAAATGCACTGATCCAGTATACTCATGCATTTTCTTTCTCAACTGTTTACGTTCACTTATAACATAAATGGCTGTGTTTACAAGGATGCTTGCAAAGACAGGTGTTTTGACACATAAATATGTGTATTTAACCATTCAAGCCAAATTAGGCTTCAAAAAGAACTTGGTTCTGTACTCACACGCTCTATGAGCAGCAGCTTCGTGTGTGCACGTCTCTCAGTGCGCCAAATAGTGCTGCTTACTGCGCTTCAGCAGTTTAAAATCAATTCTTTTTAAACTGCAATGCTTAAAAACAGATGTAAATGATAAGCTTTTGTGACCGCGCAGCACAGCAACGTCACATGAGCGTAATAGCGATAGAGACTACAGTCCAAAATCTCTACCGGTTAATCATATCTACTGGTAGGATATCTCTCACCCTTAACTAACTGGCGGTATGCATTATTAAAAGTTGAATATCTGACCACAAATGAAATGTCATGCTGGCGAAAGCTATCCATTGTCCATCTCAGTGGCACTTCCTTGGCTGGTACTGAACATTATCTTTAGTGTCAAAACATTGACATATGGCTTCTGCCCAACTTGAGTACAGGATGCACAAAATATCAGTACAATATGGCTTATCGGCCGCTATTAGATATAGGATGTAAATTTGTTCATGCTCTCCATCATCTTACACTCACTTACAGCTGGTCTTTAAAAACAATTCTAATTTGGTAAGTGTTAAATATAATCTTTAACCAGTCAAAATACATTCCTATTGTTTATACTGTACATTATATTGTTATTCTGTAAATGCCTAAATTTGCTTCCTACATTAATTTTAACAGAATCAATTTGACACATTATGTTCTTGCTCCATCCATGCAAGAAATGCACACCCAATGAGAGTTGAGAACGAGATTTCAATGAGACTTTTCTTGGTTAAATAAAAAAATAAAACCCACAAGACACAGACAACAGTTTCTATATTATTTTAATTGTTTAATCAAAATTATTGGATATTATTAGGGACATGTATAGAGTCTCTACTAAATTCTGTGCCCTTCTGGAGCGGAGCTTGTTGGGATTCATGGTCCCATTTGCATCTTTGTATTTTTGTTTGCATAGGAGAGTGAGGCAGAGCAAACACTCGACTGCAGCTTCACGAAGATGACGTGGCTGGTCACAGATAAAGTTGTGTGCTTCTTATTCTGGATGCTGCTGTTCCTGTTTAATGGCTTGAAATGGCTAAAAATATGTGTAATGCCAGCTGGGACTTGTTGATAACATTACCTTCGTCAATTCCTGCCTCAATCCTTTCCTCTATGCATTTAACCACAGTCACTTCCAAACCCGCAGTAACATCCAGCCGTCGAGCCACATAATACATAATCATGTAGGAAAAATGTTGTGTAAAATAAGTTCAAAATGTTCCTCAAGTGGTAACATTTAAATTAACTGGTCTTGTTCAAGTCAAAGAAATGTATATTGTATATGACTGAATCAGCCATTGGGTTTTTAAAGGTCAATTCAAGTGAGATAACTGCACACATCTGCACATAGTCTGACTGCATTGTATTACATAAAAAAACATTTGTGGGGTTAAAGCTAATGAATACATAATGAATGAATAAATGTACATTGATTATAACCACTGAACAAACAGAGCTTTGATTATATTGTCAGTGATTCAGGAGGATTTCACAGAAGTGCTGTGAACTGCAGAACAGAACTGCTGCTGCTTCATAAAATGTGATTTAAAAGATCTGTGACTTCTCATTAAGGGATCGTTAACCAGTTTTGCTGTGGCACTGTGCTTCTGCTAAATGGACACTGACTTTATATAAGATTAAAAACAAGAAGCTGAAATGACATGGTCATTGTGCTATGAAAAGTCATGGCAAATGTGAAATTTTTCTTCCCATTAATTGCAGATTAAACTTTCTGCTTATCAAAGAATCCTGAAAAAAATGTATCACGGTTTCCAAAAAAATATGAAGCAGCACAACTGTTTTCAGCATTAATAATAATTTAGAAATGTTTCTTGAGCATCAGATCATCATATTAGAATGATTTCTGAAGGATCATGTGACACTGAAGACAGGAGTAATGATGCTGAAAATTCAGCTTTAATCACAGGAATATATTACATTTTAACATATATTCACATAAAAAACTTCTTTAAAATCGTAATAACATTTCACAATATTAATACATTTCACATATTAATAACTCTAAACAGAACACTCACTTTAATGCAAACAACACTGGACTGAGGAAACACAGGGTAATGAGTAATTCAATGAATAACCATGGAAACAAACTAGCACAGGGAACACAGGCAAAACAAAAAACCAAAACAGAACTACACGTGACACATGCTCTGGAGGAAGACGTGGAGCAGACAGAAGGCAGGAAAACAGGTGAGATGACAGAGGGAGGAGCCAGGTGGGGACCCAGAGAGCAGCCAGGACGAAAGCCCACAATGGAGGGAGGAGCCATGGTGGAGACTTAGCTGACAACACCCGGGGGACGATCCAACGTGCAGATGGAGAGCAGATGGGACCGGAAGACACGGATTGTCCTGGAGGCCGAGGTGGAGCTGCAGCGACGAGCGTCCGAGGTGGAGCCAGGGTGCCTGAGAACTGAGGTGGAGCCAGACTGGGTGGAGAGATGGAGCGTAGCAGATGGCTCATAAGTCCGTGGCGCAGGCAGAGCGACGTCTGACCAAGGCGCAGTCGAAGGGACGAGGGAGCCTGGTGGAGCCGCAAGGACAATGTTATCTGGTGGAACCGAGGGAGGGAGGAGCCAAGGCGAAGCCGATAGGTCGACGGACCAAGGTGGAGTGATGAGATCAGTGGCCGGAGACGAAACCGGGAATCCTTGTGCCTTGGCAGAGCTGGAGACCGGAAGACCCGAGGCAGATCCACACAACATAGTGGCATTAGAGGAGAAGGGGCTGAAGGGAACCAGCGGAGACGGAGCTGACAGACTGGCTGACTTTTGAAGGGGAGGCGGGAGAGGGAGGGTGGTCGGTAACTGGCAGAGACTCTGAACTAGACGGAACCAGTGGAAACGCAGGAGACTTTGAGCTGGACGGGACCAGTGGGGACAGGAGATTAAGGTAAGACTCCTCTTCTAAATTATAAAAGTAGTTGCAGAGGCCAGCTGCAGCTCACCCTCAGTGGTGGGAGTGTGGCCGAGGTATTCCTCCATACCCTCGAACTCCACTAATTATCCCATGGCTATGCACGGTGTTGCTGGCTTACACCCCTGGTCAG
Source organism: Ctenopharyngodon idella (assembly GCF_019924925.1). Classification (NCBI taxonomy): domain Eukaryota; kingdom Metazoa; phylum Chordata; class Actinopteri; order Cypriniformes; family Xenocyprididae; genus Ctenopharyngodon; species Ctenopharyngodon idella. Next base: position 1,615,131 of record NC_067227.1, read on the forward strand.
ACTCTCGGGCTCCGGGGCGATGGCTGGCTCAGTCCTCCTCTCTGGCACTGGCTCATTCATTGCAGCAAGTTTGAGCTCCCTGTCTGCGGTGGGCTCTGGTTTGGGTTGAAGGCTGGCTGGGCTCTGGGCTTGGCTGTGTGACAGGTGTGAGGTGGGGCTCGTAGGCAGTGAGGGATAATCCGCCATGCCGGAGCGTCCAACACAAATACTCCAGCAACGGCCTGTGTTCAGGGAGGAGGAGGAGGAGGAGGAAACATACTGCTGGTGAATCCATTCTTCCCTTTTTTACTCTTATTAGTGGGTCCAGTATTCTGTAACGTATTACTTGCGGAAGACTGTGCATGATGAAGGAGTGGAAATCAGAATAGCCTTTAATAACTCTAAACAGAACACTCACTTTAATACAAACAACACTGGACAAAGAAACTGAGAAAACACAGGGCTTAAACAGATGGGATGATTAATGTAACTTAGGAACACGTGCATCTCAATGAATAACCATGGAAACAAAATATCAAAGAGAACACTGGCAAAACAGGAACAGAAGACTAAACCAAAACAGAACTACATGCGACAGTATACTGTATAAATATGAAAAAGAATTACACGTTTTTAACACAGCTCTTGCACTACAGGGAGTCAAAACTGTGAATTATATATTTTATGAAATATATTAAGATACATAATGGGGTCATGAAAATGCACTGCAGAAGTGTGCAGCACTGTGCAATCATTTATTTATTGACTTCTTGGTACAGTAAATAACCAGTCTAATCATAAAGAGACCTATAAATTTTTTTTATGGCTCCTGCTGGTGTTTCAGGTTGATTTCCTGCTGTCGTCCTGTTGTGGCTGCTGCAGTGACTCTTTTCTCTGCCCTCAGCTATCAGATTCAGCCCTAAATACGTGGACATCACTGAAGACATCTTTATTCAAGATCAATAATGATTTAATGTCAAATGTACCTTTGTCTTCTCGTTGAATGCCTTTTTAATCAAATTTAGTCGTCAAACACACACTGCCTCTTAACTGATGTGTGAGATTTGATTTTGAAATGTGATCATTTAAATTGTGGATGGGATTTTATGGTAAACGCTTTGTTCAGAGTTATAATCTGACTTTGTAATAATGTCAAATTACAAGTTTTACATTAAAGTACATTTTAAGTCATATGTTTTAAAGAAATACACTTAATTTGTGTTGACTAACATACTAAAGCACATGTACTTGTTTAGAATTTTAACTGTAGTAGTATGTTATTCAATATTACATTAAAATTTAAAGTTAATATATTTCAAATCTACTAAATTACAACATCATACTAGAATGAAGGTTTGGCTGACGTCATTCAAGGCAGACGACACAGCACAGAGGGAAACTTTTTTTAAGAATAACGTGGACAAATTGTTTAAACAGACGGCCAGTCAGGAATGACAAGTTGCTCCAGAATATCCATCCATTCCTTCTAGGAGACTCTTGCAGGTAAAAAAAAAAATGTTATAGCATTAAGTAACATCTAAGGAGTCATATCATTATTACATCTTCCAAGTATTGATTTTGACCGGGAGGAAATTCTGATTAATCCTCATGCATCACTAGCTACAGCTACAATTCATACTATTACTGTGACTGTTGTTCTTGAAAACACTTCATCTGCAGTAACTTTTCACTGTAAATAAATGTATTTGTTTATTAGAATGTAATTTGCAGTTACATAAAAAAATCTGATTACGTAACGCACATTACTTGTAATGTATTACTTTACTCGTTACATCAGAAAAGTAATCTGATTACATAATGTACATTACTTGTAATGCGTTATTTTACTCGTTACATCAGAAAAGCAATCTGATTACGTAATGCACGTTACTTGTAATGCGTTACTTTTTGTTACGTCAAAACATTAATCTGATTACATAATGCACATTACTTGTAATGCGTTACTTTACTCGCTACATCAGAAAAGTAATCTGATTACATAATGCACATTACTTGTAATGCGTTACTTTACTCGCTACATCAGAAAAGTAATCTGATTACGTAATGCACGTTACTTGTAATGCGTTACTTTACTCGTTACATCAAAAAAGTAATCTGATTATGTAATGCACATTACTTGTAATGCGTTACTTTACTCGCTACATCAAAAACGTAATCTGATTACGTAATGCACATTACTTGTAATGCGCTACCCCCAACACTGCTCATTTCAGATGAGATTTGAAAACACCTGATTGCTAGTTTTTCCACAGTCTGAAAACATCAACAGATCAATGTAAATTTCAGTCTAAGGTTTTCTCAGAGAGAAGAGCTACAGTAAAAATGTGTCCATATTGAACATAATCAGAATGATCAGCTATTAAGGGTAAATCGACATACTCTGGTAGACTGAAGGGAGTGTGAGCGTTTTCTACATAGTCTGAGTTGGGTTAGCTTCACAGAGTTGTATCTTCACCAGTTTAGTTCTTTGATGGAATCACATCCTCATGTCCTGATACCAAAGATATTCAAAGTTCAACTTGTATGAAGTTCTTCTCTGTCTGTTGGTCAAACGGGAACAAACTCCATTGCGTTTGCAATCATTGAAGCTGTATTATACATTTTTTGTATATATTTTATAGTTTTCACATTATTTCATTTAATTCATTGGTTTGTTAAATATAGTAGTGCTGTGTTATTACTGTATTATGTTTAATACAGTATCTCTTCAGTTAAAAAAAATGCATACTGTCCAGTTAAGTGGAAATATGAGAATCTCTTTGAAAAAATGTGTTTAAAAGAAGTTCAAATCTTGTTTTTCATGCCCTAAATAGCAATAAAAACACATAAGAAAAAAAAATATTTTCTGAGGTTGTCATAATTCATGCATGAAAGGACACTAAGCAAGGAATTGAAAAGGGTCCGTTTTGATATCATTTTGACTTTAAATATGCATTGTAGGTAAATACGTTTTGTAAATGGTAGAACCGGTACCTACTTCCTATTGTAAGCTACTGTGTAGCTGCAGGTGGCAATGGCAAGCTGGTTTGCGTAAAGTACAAACAACGTCTTGAAGAAGTGCAAATTTCCAGCACCTGTTCACTCAAAAAGTCCACAGGATTCAGTTCATTTGAAGACAGCTCAAGATTGCTGATGTCACTGTATTACAGTTCGTGATCAACACTTGTTGTGAGAACGTTTAGGAAAATACAGGTTCCTTAAACCTTCAGGAACTTCTGGTCTGATGTGTGGAGAATGCGGCTGATGAACTCGCCCAACACAGCGTTTTCCCAAACAATCTGGTGTGAGCGGTATTTACTGGCGTAAACCTTCAATTGTTTTGCTTCCTCTAGAAAGTACAAACCCCGCCCATCTCATGACTTCTCGCAAACTTTCAGTTCGCACACTATATGGAGCAGATTACACAACTGAATAAGCACACACTGTCAGCTGTCTTCATGTCGCCACCGGGTCCGTGTGCAGTGAATGTGAGAATGGGCTTCAGTGCGCTCGTGTGCGCGTGTGTTCTCGCGTTCTGCAGCGCTGCTCCGGTAAAACGCCTGCAGAGGAACGAGCCTGAGAACAACAGACCGATCATCGGTAAAACTCTCGTCTTCATGCTATATGTCAAAAAGATGGACTGAAGCATTGGACGCAAAATGTGATTAATTTCTCGTTTTGCTAACAATCTAAATGTGTTCCTAACCTGTTTAAACTTCGTCTGTAGGTATTCTGACGCAAGAGGTTGACAATGAGGCTATGAAAATATTTGGAAAGACCTACATCCCTTCATCATATGTAAAGTACATCGAATCCGGGGGAGCTAGAGTTGTGCCAATTAGGTAAGTCTATGATTCGATTCATTTCGAAAACCGATTCATTGATTCGTTCAATTTATTACAGCAAAGTGTTCCCTTATGAAAAGAAGTAGCTACACTTTTAAAAAGAATATTACGGAAATAATAAAATAATATACTTGCAGTAAGTGCAAACTGTTTCCAGACACTTAATTGCATTTGCAATTAAATGAAAATGTATTATAGTTTAAATATTAAATGCAATTAGTTGAACTTGTCAACCCATTTAAGTACTTATCTTAAGTACGTCTTTATATGATATGTCATAACTCTGTTGTTTTTGAAATATAGTTCAAGTGTACAGCTGAATGTACTATTACAATAAATATAATATTGACTAACACTGTAATTTATAATCGAGTAGGCCTACTTTACATGTGCTTTAGTATGTTAAAGGTAATGTATAAGGTAAAACTTTTTTTGAAAATTGAAAGTGGCCGTTTATTTTAGTAATATTATTATGTTATCTGCAATTACAGTTTTTTTTTTTTTTTTAAATATAAGATTTGATGTGTACATTCAGGGTTCCCAGAGTCTCCATGCCATTTATGTTCATTATTAAGTCAGGAAATAATATACCAAATACAAATATACAAATCATTTCAGCCATAAATCAATAATGAAGACTGTACATTAAAAGAGAATCACACATTGTTGAATTTAATGAATGAAATTAGCAAATCAGTATCCAAAATGTGCTGTTTAAACAATCATACTAATAAATATGTTTTATGTTACAGGTTGAACCAGAGTTCTGCAGAACATGAAAAAATCTTCAACTCAATAAATGGGTATGTTCTCCATCTTCTGTCACAGTATTTTCAAACTAAACTCAAAATAAGGCTGTCTTACCCAGAGTTCATACATGATTGTCATCTTCTTAAGATTTAGGCCATTCAGAAAAGAATGTATCATAGCACTGAATACATGATTGCAGTAACCTAGATTTCACCAATAATACCAGTTTCTAAATGTTTATCTGTGCAGATCTGATTTTATGCCCTAATACAGTAATAACACCTCTCATCATGTCTGAACGAAGCTTACAGGAAGTAAACAAAAGCGAATACATAGACAAACTTTTCCATCTGTCTGTCAATCAGTCTTATTCTCATCGGAGGCTCTGTGAACCTGGAGACATCTGACTTTGCTCACACAGCTGGGATTTACTTCAGACTTGCTCTTAAGGTCGGTGAATTACAGTATATGCTGTGTGTGTAAGTGAATGTGAGATACTCCTCATGTCTTGAACAATTAGCTGTCTTTATTTCAATAGATTTCCTGATTCACCATCTTACGAACTAAAATGAAGGAAATGAACTACCAGACACAGGTTGTTAATCTTTTTTTGTGTTGTTCTCAGGCACATGATGAGGGCGAGTACTTTCCCATCTGGGGAACATGCCTGGGATTTCAGCTGCTCACTGTGCTGGTGGCCGGAGAAAACCTGTTGAGTAAGACTACAGCAGAGAATGTCACTTATCCACTCAACTTCAGCTCAGGTACTTGTACATACTGTAGTCTTAAGGCCCATTTACACTATGTATAATAACTATAACGATAAAGATATAGTTCTAAAGATCATTCTAAATATAAAAGAATAGCAGAGTCCACACCACAACTGTAACAATAATGGCACAGAGAAACTATATCGTTCAGAACATTTTTTTCCAGCTGAGCTGATGAATGATAAAAACATTAGCAGCCAGTCAGAATCCATCCAGCTTTAAAGAGCTTTGTGAGATAAAAAGTCTGACAGCAAGATTTCAAATTAATGATTGGATCTTTTCATCTGGATGAATTAATTTACTCATTCAACTTACATGCTAAAGTGAATAAATGTTTGCAGGAATTTCCCACATTATAAATGTGGAACTTGCACATATGAGTATAATTATTTGCAACACCCACAAAATTCAGGCCCTAAGCAGAAAATATATGCATTTATATGTTCAGGATTTATATTCCAACATAAATATACCTTTATATACTTATATAGTTATAACTATATTTTTTGGATTTATAACTATATTTTTGGATTTGCATGTATATATACACAATTTACATTTAGATTTTTATGTATATATTTTATCTATATATGTAATTATAACTCAGATTTACATTTCTATATTCAAGCTTACAACTATATATTTGGATTTGTATCTATATATTCGGACTTATAAAATGGCATGTAAATATTAGTGTTGTCAATTCAATTAATTGCGATTAATTTTATCTAACATAAAAGTTTGTAAATATATGTGTACATATGTATACACACACACACATATTTACAAACTTTGATGTTAGATGCGATTAATCATGATTAATCGATTTGACTAACTTATATATATATATATATATAATTTAAATGTAATAGTTACTGTGGTTGCATTAACTGTACACCTGTGATTGTGTCCACTAACAGAAGCTCAATCCAGTCGTATGTTTGCCAATGTTCCACCTGACCTCCGTAAAGCATTGTCCCAGGAACCACTCACTGCAAACTTCCACCACTACGGAGTGACTAAAGAGGTACATGTTTTATAAACACACCATACACCATGAATACACAGAATTATTAGGCAAGTTGATTTCCTGATCATATTTTTTTGCAAGCACATTTTACCAATTCCAATCCACATCAATCTTAATAACTACTATTAATTTTGTATTTAATCATTTATAAGTCATATATAAAATTGTTCATGAAGGAAATGAAAAATGCCTTATATTGAGGTGTGCAGAATTATTAGGCAGGATTTCTTTTACAGGCAAAAAAAGAGATTTAACTCAGACTGAAAAGTCAAAAATGATTAAATGCTCATGAGAAGGATACAATACTAGAAATTGCAAAGTTAAAGCATGACCAATGGACAGTGAAATGCTCATTTATCATTTATTATGCACAAGAATTTATGTTCCAGAATCTGGCAGTAAGTTTTGGAAGATCATTTTTAGTCCATCTCTGTTTTCAGGATAGGAGATGGACTAAAAATGAACTCCCACACCTTACTGCCAGATTCTGGAAGATGAATTCTTCAAACAGTGGTACAAGAGGATGTGGTGCTGGTCCTTCAAGAGTCACTCTCAATCTGTCTGTCTATAAAGCCTATAAAAACAGTATTCATGTATTTCACAACACTTCAGCGTGTGATTCTTATTAAGTGGGGGTCATTTTTAGGATTCTTTACCTAACCTAAGTCTCTGAGATCCTGACACCTTACACTTCTGAAGACTCCAGTTAGGTTGCAGTTCTGGAAAATGGTGTTGCTGGAGACTAAAGGGTTCCTGATGGTTTCACACTTAATTCTTCACTTTAATTATTTTACAGTTAACATGTGTCTTTTCTTCTCCACCTGTTTTTGTCTGACCCTGCTGACCCAATGAGCGTTTCACTGTCCATTGGTCATGCCTTAACTTTGTAGTATTGCATCCTTCTCATGAGCATTTAATAATTTTTGACTTCTTAGTCTGAGTTAAATCTCTTTTTTTTGCCTGTAAAAGAAATCCTGCCTAATAATTCTGCACACCTCAATATAAGGCGTTTTTCATTTCCAGCCTTTATGAACGATTATATATCAATTATAAATGATTAAATACAAAATTAATAGTAGTTATTAAGATTGATGTGGTTTGGAATTGGTAAAATGTGCTTGGAAAAAAAATATGATCAGAAAATCAACTTGCCTAATAATTCTGCACACGGTGTATATGTTCATTTAAATCATTCTAATCAAAATAACAAAGAGCGAGCAATGAACTCTTCCTCTTTCTCAGGCATTCATGGGTAATGAGAAACTGAAAAGCTTCTTTTCAGTGCTGTCCACAAACATAGCAGAAAACGGCCTTGAGTTTGTTTCCACCATGGAAGGTAAAAAAACAATTTTTTACATTATAAATCACCATATACAAGCAGCCATTCACAGTGTGGATGAAATGATGTCGGTCTGCAGGCAGGAAATACCCTTTCTATGGGGTTCAGTGGCATCCGGAGGTGAACCGCTTTCAGTGGGACCCTCGTTACAACTTTCCTCATTCCAGCAACGCTGTGCGCATCTCATCCGTACTGGCTGAATTCTTTGTAAATGAGGGTAATTACACTCTCTCACTTATTTACTTATTAGCTTGTGATGTTCCACATCTGTATAAGTTTAAATGAACAAATGCATCTGTCTGTTTTCAGGAAGGAGAAGCTCCCATCACTTCAGTGAAGCAGCAGAAGAGAGCCGCGCGCTTATATACAACTACAACCCTGTTTATGTGGCAAATATCTCTGCGTATGAACAGTCTTATTTCTTCTGAGAGACACATAATATTGAAGGATGCTCAGGAAGGAAACCCTTCTCAGAAATGTTCAGATTGACAAATGTACTGTAATTATCACGCTCAGACCTCATATTTAAGAATATAATGTTTTTAACAGAGAGACAAATGAAATCATCAGTGTTTTCTTGAATTATTTTGTGATTTTTCTTTTAATTAATGTTATTACATATTCAGTTTTTTAAACTAAAAAAAATACACATGACTAAATTTAAAAGAGCCAGGAGGCCTTTCTGTGTGGAGTTTGCATTAAACATCAAAGGGACTTTATGCTTTATTTGCCAGAAGAGGGCAGTATTGTCTCACATGGCATGTTTATTCACAATTTGATTGTTTTTTTCCCATTGCATTGTTTTACAAAATAACCCAAAGAATTTGTTTTACAATAAGGATAAATATACTGTAGTACATTATTTAAACTGGATTTTAAAAAAGTTTATATTTTTGTAACTGTAATATACATATATATATTATATATTACATAAAAGAGAAAATTAATTGTATGTATTATTTAAATGTATTATTAAATGTGTTATTCCTGCATAGAAAAATTAAACTTGTGCCAATCAATCAACCCCCTGTAGACCTTATACTGGCAACACAACACCATAAAAAACATGGGGTGGGTATTGTGTATCGAGGCCCTTAGGGGCTCGTCAGGACCAGGATCTTTCAGAAACATGCAGGGTGGGCTCTATTTACTTAGGGCAGTTTAGGGGTCCCTACTATATCTCAGTACTACCACCAGATGGTGAGACATGAGGGTGGGCTCTTTTTAGAGTAGGCCTACTGCATTTTTCAGCCCTAAGGCCCGTTCACACCAAGAACGATAAGTAAAGATAACGATAACGATAAAGATATAGTTCTAAAAATCGTTCTAAATATAAGAGAATAGCACTGTCCACACCACAGCTATAACGATATAGAGAAACGATATCGGTGGAATCACTTTCAGAACGATTGTTTTCCAGCTGTTGAACAATAAAACACTGACAGCCAATCAGAATCCGTTATAATTTAAAGGCTCGCGCATTTAAAATGGCGGATGACATTGCGGAGAAGTTAATCGCTGAGGTCCAGAAAAAGTCAACCCCCCTTTTCGAGGATACTTTAAAGAAAATGGATATATGGAAAACAATCGGTCATGTGAGAAGTATTAACGATGAGATCATTATGCCAGGCTAGCAAACTGTGTAACATAAAATTACCTCAGGTAACCAGCGCAAGTTTCGACAACATTAGCTGTGTCTCATTTCATTTCATTTCGAAGGCTGCATCCTCCAGAGGACGCATCCTGTGAAGGATGCGGTATACGAAGTGTCCTTAACCAGAATTAAACAAAACGTCCTTCGTAGGACACACAGGCAGGAAAGGAAACAGGAAGTGTCACGTTGCTATGCCAACGTGTTCACTGCAGCATCGATGTGCTCTCAGCAAAGGAATGAAATTTATTTATAAATTTGTAAAGTAATTTGAAAAGAAAATGTATTTACTTGTTTTATTTTGGGTAATGCCTGAGGAGCTGGCATATGTACAACAGATATCTGTCACAGAGACAAAGGAGGAGGATATTAAGAAGAACAAAGTTTAAAACAAAAACAAGCTTGAAACTACTTACATTTAAACACATCTTCGCTTGTATGTACATCTGCCAACGCCGCCATTTTTTTTTTCCAAATAAATGACGGTTGTTAACAGCGACGCAAAGAATTGTGGGCTATCTGCAGCAGTGAAGGATACACCTCATGCATCCTCCGAATTCCTGTGAAAGAAGGACGCATTCGAAGGTCGCGTTTGGAGTGTCCTACTTACTTTTCTGAAATTATACGGCCTCAATGACGTATGCAACCTTCGACCTCCGGAGGACGCAGCCTTCGAAATGAGACAGCTATTGTCTTGCTTCCTTTGACGTTGCGGTGAAAAAGACTAGGCGTTGTTTTTATTCCACTATTGTCAGTTAAATTCACTGTTAGATTCGATCGATTACACTAGATATTCACTCGAAACACATGCTGAGGACATCTGCTGGATAAAGCCATGTAAATACAACAAGAACAGTAAAAACATGTTATGCACACTTTGAAACCACAGAAACAGACCGTTATCATTCGTTGGTGTGGACGCAAATATAGTTATCGTTATTTATCTTTATAGATATTGTTCTTGGTTTGAACGGGCCTTTAGGAGCCCCTGCCATCTTTCAGAACCAGGCATGAAGGTGGAGGTGGGTACTTTGATGCCATCATACCCAAAATCCAAACATTCTTCCAGTAATATATTCATTCTATAAACATTCTTCCATTAATAGTTATGGTCTTTAATAATGTTCTCAAAGCATTAGCACAAATACATTGCTTTCTGAAATGTTTTAGTTGGATGTTCGTCTGACATGTTTTTAATTATTACTTTTTTTTCAGAATGTTCATAATAGTAACGTTTCCATAATGTTATAAAATGGTGTGTTTCCTTAAAGGTGCAGTATGTAGGATTTCTGTCCGCTAGAGGTCACTAGAGGCCTATTCAAAACAAAGGCGTAGCTTGATGACGCCAAGTTTGAGCGCGGAATCTTGGGACATGTGGTCTTCACCTCAACGGACGGTGCAAAAGAATAGGGATAGGACTCGGGAAGAAATCATGTTCATGGATGAGATTATTAATGTTACTGTAGTACGAAGCAGAGCAGGATCGAGTGTTGTGGGAGCTGAACGAGGCCGCTGGAGCGATTGCGCAACATATGCCGCGAGCAGCGGAACTTTTATTATGCCACAGTCGCCGGCGCTGCTTCCGCTTTTCCGGTCATGAGTATGGGATAACGCAGCTCTGTTTATCATATTAGATACTTTTGAGTGTGTTGAAAATGATGTTATAACGTTACTCTGTGCGTTCGCTCGGTGGCTGCTGTGAGACAATTATTGCACACTGCAGTAAGCTAGATCGAATTTATTAATATTAATAAATTATTAATTAATTATTAATAAATGCTGGGTGGCTTGTGTTGATAAATGGCATGCAATTCATTTTAAAACGTATTGTATGATGGAGAAAATTCTGTATTACTGTTACTAAAAATAAAGCTGCATCTGATTATGCTATGTTAGCTACTTGACAAAATAGTGTTTTTCTCTGAGGCATGGTAAAGCATGGTACTCGCAAAAAATCAAGAAAATTAGATTTAAACAATAAGACTAAACATGTTGAGCTATATAGCAACAATTAGTTTTCTGTCTATAAATATATCAAAACAGTTGTTCCCTTGTCTATTAAAACCTGTAATATATTAAAGCATCTTTGGTGTTTCCATGGTTTCTACAAAATAAAACCGGAAACTGAGGGTAACGCGGGTATGACGCAATTGACAGGCGACTCCTCACACGTCCGGGATGGTTAAAATTGCAATTTTCTCACGATTTGCAAATAGTTGGAAACATTTGGGATATTGTAAGTACTTAAGTGAACAAAATATATAACACTAGCCTAGTGGTTTTTGGATATATTTTACTGCAAAAATCTTACATATTGCACCTTTAACGATCGCATTAGCAAGAAAAACTTTTTTAAAACATTTAAAAACTGGTCATTCAAGTAAAACTTAATGGGAACGTTAGCCAAACGTTCTTAGAACATAGTTTTTGTTAGCTGGGATGGTATGATTCTTGCTTCAGCAAACACCAAAGAAAATCTAGTTTGTGTAATTATTTTGGAGTCGTTTGTAATTACACGTGCTATTGAATTTCTATAATTACATTTCATTTCAACGTGTCATACGATATGAATGTTTCAAAACGACTTGTTTTTGTCTTCATAAGTGAGTCACAGATGACAGTGGAGATGTGTGCTGAAGAAGATTGGCTCAATTTGGTGCCCATCACTCCAGCTGGGAGGGACTTTAATTCGCTCTTGTTTAGTTTTCAATGGATGCCAACATCAGCCACGACACGCGATCAGATGAAAAACGAAGGACGCTTTCTGATGCGCATCGGACACAAACGCGAGCGAACGACTCGAATGTCGTGAATGTATACTGACTCGGATCGCCATGAAGACGTGTGAAGGCTGTGTTTAGTCAGATGAATCCAGATGTGCTGAATGGCCTGACAGAGCGACAGACAGACAGAGGGCATCATCTCTCTGTTTATAAACACACATCCGTTCATATATAAAGGAATCACACGGTGGATTGATGCACCCTTTCCAGTGGTGCAACGGTAAGATCACCTTTATCCTTCCTGGAATATTGTGGGATTTTACAGGCTACTGTATTAAAAGATGGGAAAAGGTTGAGGGTAGACTGGATTTATATAGGCTACACAAACAATAAGATTCTGCTATATGGGTCAATGACAAATAAGGATGTCTGAGATGATCATGAGGAGAAATCTTTTAAAAGATATCTAGTTTCAAACGCACGTGCCAGGTCTTAGAAATCTAATATTTCTATCCACGTTTCATACATTTTTTTTTTTTTTTTTAAAAAACGTTTATTTCACATTTTCTACAAAAAAGTTAAATTTACTGAGGAAAAATGTCAAGCGGTGTAACCATCAAATACTAAAATACTTTGTACACTAAATACACTGCGCGACTTGAGTTTTCAAACGTATTTTCAGGTATGTTTTTGCAACTATCATCTTTGAGCCATATCTAATATCTAATAATAGCCTATATATGAAGATTTCTTAGGGTGGTCAGTCCATTTGACCTGAACAAAAAGTGTCTTTTCACTGGAAAAAAAAAGTCAAAATATAGGATTTTTAAGGACAAAATAGTTTTCAACTTATAGTTTTCTTGTCACGTTACATGGCTTCCTGCTTGTTAGTTACACCACACTGACTTTGATTTAGTGGACAAAATTAATTGTGATTCATATATGATATATTATTTTAAATAAATGAATTAAATCAATAAATAAAAAAAAATGTAAAATAATAATATTAATTCATAAATTGAGAACGTTTATCATTGTACGGGTAGCATTTTTTATATGTGCATTTGTATTTTTTAATAACTTAATAGATTTATGTCAAATCATTGACCTGATCTTTTTTCACTTAATACAAATGTTCATTGTTGTCACTCTGCAACTCTTGTATAAACACATACACTGGTTAATAGAGCATATATGAGGACCTCACACCCACTTTTAAAGGGTTAGTTCACCCAAAAATGAAAATTCTGTCATTTATTACTCACCCTCATGCCGTTTTACACCCGTAAGACCTTCGGTAATCTTCGGAATGCAAATTAAGATATTTTTGTTTAAATCCGATGGCTCCGTGAGGCCTGCATAGGGAGCAATGACATTTCCTCTCTGAAGATGCATAAAGGTACTAAAAACATATTTAAATCAGTTCATGTGAGTACAGTGGTTCAATATTAATATTATAAAGCGACAAGAATATTTTTGGTGCACCAAAAAAACAAAATAACGAATTATTTAGTGATGGCCGATTTCAAAACACTGCTTCAGGAAGCTTTGGAGCATAATGAATCAGCGTGTCAAATCCGCAGTTCGAAGCGCCAAAGTCACGTGATTTCAGCAGTTTGGCGGTTTGACACGCGAACCAAATCATGATTCAACACGCTGATTCATAACGCTCCGAAGCTTCATGAAGCAGTGTTTTGAAATCGGCCATCACTATATAAGTCGTTATTTTGTTTTTTTTTGGTGCACCAAAAATATTCTCGTTGCTTTATAATATTAATATTGAACCACTGTACTCACATGAACTGATTTAAATATGTTTTTAGTACCTTTATGGATCTTGAGAGAGGAAATGTCATTGCTCCCTATGCAGGCCTCACGGAGCCATCGGATTTAAACAAAAATATCTTAATTTGTGTTCCGAAGATCAACGAAGGTCTTACGGGTGTAAAACGGCACGAGGGTGAGTAATAAATGACATTATTTTCAATTTTGGGTAAACTAACCCTTTAATGCAGTGTCATGAAGATTTTGACACTTAAAGGATTAGTTCACTTTCAAATGAAAATTAGCCCAAACTTTGCTCACCCTCAAGCCATCCTAGGTGTATATGACTTTCTTCTTTCTGATGAACACAATCTGAGATATATTAATAAATATCCTGACGCATCCTAGCTTTATAATGGCAGTCTGGCAGAAGCTAGATATTTTACTTCATAACTTGTTAAATATGGATATTTTTTTACACAAACGCATCGCTTCACTTCAGAAGGCCTTTATTAACCCCTGGAGCCGTGTGGAGTACATTTATGATGGATGGATAGGATGGCTTGGTGGTACCTAGGATGGCTTGAGGGTGAGTAAAGCTTGGGGTCATTTTCATTTGAAAGTGAACTAATCCTCTAAGGAACAATCAGCCTGAGAGAATAGATATTTGAAAAGATTATTGATATTTTCCCAATACAGGGGGTGTGGCATTCATCTGATCATTCTTTTAGATCTGATACATTTCTACTTCTCATTCTGTCTAGATTCTTGAGATTCATTCAGGGCTGCTGAAAATATTTCGATTACACCCTTGTTTCAAATTTATAGGTCATTCCATATTTGTCTTGAAAGCGCTTCACAGATGAGAGCACTGTAATCTCGTGGGGTTGTTAATATTTCATGTAAAACTCAATGAAAAAGCTTTGAAAGAGCTGAAATGCACATTTTCATTTTCAGTCTGCTTTTTTGTTAAAGTCCCCCTGTGGTGAAAATCAAGTTTTTAATGTTGTTTATATGTCTATGTGGTGTTTTTAATATGCTTTAAGACAAACTATGTGCAAATTCATAAGTCAGCACCATTGCTGAGTATTTTCTCTTTAAATACTGCAGTGAACCAAAAATGTGTTGTTTTTTTCTACCGTCACAAACACGTAACCAATCCCGTCAGTGTGGGGGTGGAGCTTTTCTTCACCGGCTTTCTATGATGTTCAAATTCACATGTAGCATTTACAATTGACCGAGTGGATCAGGTATTCTGAGCTTGTGTGATTGAGTGGGGGGGGGACTAATTTACATATTCATGAACCCACGTATACTAAATGAATAAATGAAGCAAGGGTGTAGAGTTACATTCAAGCTAATTTAACTCTTTCCCCGTCAGCGGTTTTTTTTTTTTAAAGTTGCCAGCCACCGCTAGCGTTTTTAGTAATTTTCACGAAAATTTCATGACCCCCAAAATATTTTGTTGTACGAATATCTGAACATGCAGTATATCAAAAGAAAGAACAGACCCTCTGCTTTAAAACAACAACAAAAAAAACATTTTATTCTAGCTTCATGCATTCTTTTTTTATTAACACTTGGTGGGTAAGTTTTATAAAAAAGCAACATTTTGAGCAAAGCTGAGAAAACCGCATTTTTGTCAAAGACTATGTCTGGATCGGATTCAGTGCAATGATCAAAACACAGATGCAGTAGATTGAGTCCATTAACACCCCTAATGCTTACACAGTCCTGTAGCTCATTCTGGGTCGACATTTCATTCAGTTTTGATTCATATGCGGTTTAATGTTGATGATCGCATTATGTTACATATGATATCGCTTGTTTCTGCATCTTCTTCGCCTGTGTTTTGATCTAGTGATTCTGTATAACAGTGAAAACACAGAAAGCCGAAAAATTCTGTCAATGGTGGGGAAAGAGTTAAAGGGCCCTATTTTAACGATCTAAACACATGGTCTAAAGTCCACGGCGCAGGTGCACTTAGGGCGTGTCCGAATCCACTTTTGCTAGTTTACCAATGGGAAAAATGGTCGGGTTGTACCTAGTCTCTTAATGAGTCATGGGTGTGTTTTGGGCGTAATGTGCAATAAACCAATCAGAGTCTCATCTCCCATTCCCTTTAAAAGCCAGTTGCGCTCGCGCCATGGCGGATTCGCTATTTACATGACGGAATTTGCAAGCTGAAAAACTGAACGCTTCTCTAGCGAGGAAACGGATCTGCTCGTGCGCGAGGTTAAAGCGAGCAGACCATCTACGGGAAAAGCTGGATTCCACCAAAGCATTTTTATCTTCATGCACAAAAAAAGTAATCTTTTACATTGTAATCCTTTTATTTTTAATATTTGGCATGTTTGTGTGCAGCTGCGCGTCACTGTGTGTGTAACAAGCAGAGTGTACGCACGTTGTGCACCCGCGGCACATATTACTAACGCACTCATTAAATAACAAAACAAATATTGCTCTATTGACTTTAGACCAGGTTTCAGTTGGTCAATAGTGCAGTCGTTTTCAGTTGCCTCAAAATAGCAACACGCCAACAATGCACCTGAACACACCTTGTTTTCAGACCAGCACGCCCATGGGTGCACAAATGGGCGTAAATGCATTTGCTATATAAACGACGTGGCGCAGAATGTGAAAATGATAACTGCGTCAGGCTGAAACTAATAAAAAACACTTGTGTCGCGTCTGGCGCCGCATTGCGCCAAGTGTATGATAGGGCCCGAAGGGTTAGTTCAATTTCTGATTATTTTCACAGAATTTTTTTTTTTTAAATATGTCATTTTGATTATCAAAGATGAGTTTAATGGGATAAAATTATTGACTGCAGTGGGACTTTAACTTATGTAAGAAAGCAGGCATTTTATTATTATATACAATCAAATGTAGCCAGTACATTTTTCAACATGAATCCTTATCTTTTGTGTTCCACAGAATTAAACATTCATGTAAAGGTAAATATGTACTTACATGATAACGGTAATCAATAATATTAAGCTATTTATGGATTTAGATGCATTGAAAAATGCTGCTTTCTGATATCAGACAGGAAGCAGCCATCTTTATCACACTGCACACCGTCATCTTGGAAACGCACCGGTGCACCTCGCAATAAAAGTCAGCAGGTTTGCAAAGATCTCCACTGGCAAATGTGTGGTGTGTTTAAGGATCTGGTTTGACAACACAAAAAAGCACAGTTTAAATCCCAAGAAGGGGTGACTCAGCCCTGAGCCGCTGAGAGACTCCCTCACCCTGCGGCCGCTCCTGCGCAACGGCTTTCTCTAGTGTTTTCTTACTGAAGCAAATGTGTCTGTTAAATGGCAAGCAACTAGTGACCTAGTTTTGCTTGTACATTTTACACTTATGTTTGTCTCTTCCACACACCCCCTCATCTTACCTCCTGGTTTTTTATTTATATTTTTTGTTGTTGTATGTGTGCTTTCTTGTATTGAATGTATACTTGTGTACTTCAAATCTTATATCTTATATTAAAAAAAAAAAAACTCCTACTATTATAATATTAATGTAATAAACACTTAAAGAGAGTACACTTTCATCATGTTTCTTAACACACTTAAGTTCACTTTTAAAAAGTGCACTTTGTAATGATGTTAAAATAACAGTTTTACCTTAAAGTACATTTTAAATCCTTATGTTTTAATAATCTTTTGCCATGTACACTTATAAGTACACTTATGTTGATGTGTTGACTAACATACTAAAGCACATTTAAAGTACTTTTGTGTAATTTTATTTTACTAAATTGCAACAAATATATACAAGTCTCAATACAAATTTGCATTGAAACTTGTATGTATTTGTTGCAATTTAGTACATTTAAATACAAGTATATTTTAGTTTACCATAAATGCTTGTCAGTAGAGTGGGTTGAACTCTTAAATCATTTATTATAAAAAATAATTATTATCAAATACTTAATAAAAGCTAAATATAGTGGTAAATATTGGAAAAAACATTTAACATAAACTGTGTGAGACCAAGAAACAGATAATATGTTTATACAAGCAGATATATAAGGAAAAGAGCACATTGATAATCAATTACTAGACAGTTGACTGGGAATCGTCTGCCAGCATTTGGTTCACATTAAACAGAAGAACTGGAACTGGGAAAAAGCCTCCTTTTTAAATCAGTTGTCAATAATACATTTAAAAGACTTGATTCAAGTTCTTGAGGACATTATCGGTTGATTTGGCAGCAGGGAGTGAGAATGAAGTGGAGAGACTGAGACTACGGCACTGCTTTGATATCGATTTCCTCCCTGCCTGACTCTACTTGAGGGAGACGTGTCTCACTTTCAGCAGAAATGATGTTAAATGACAATGTTATTGATTTCCATTGGTCCAAACAACTTGTGAAGAGATGGCAGAAATGAAAGAGCTGCTGTTTATTTGTTTCATTTGAACAAGAATACCAAGTGCCATTATTTATTTAAAGGGACAGTTCACTCAAAAATGAAAATTCTGTCATTAATTATTCACTCTCATGTCGTTCCAAACCTGCAACAACCTGCAAAACCTGCAACCTTGCGTTCCAAAGACTTTTGTTCATCTTCGGAACGCAAATGAAGATATTTTAATGAAATCTGAGCGCTTTCTGTCCCTCCATTGACAGCTATGCAACTGTCACTTTGATGCTTCAAAAAGTTCATAAAGAGATTGCGAAACTAATCCATATGAATGAAGTGGACTCGATCGCTTTATATGATGAACAGATCGAATTTAGGCTTTTATTAAGCGCAGTTCTTTTTCACGATGGGAGGTTCAAGGGTCACTGGATTCTGCAGGCTCATAGTCTCTTTCACGACGCTGGAACAAGATCTAATGATGCACAGACTGTTAGTGGTCAGTTAACCTCTTATGGAGTATCTAGACATATGACTGATTGAAAGTCATTAAGGTTTACTGTTTTTGGCCAGTGAGGGTGGAATCAAGTCTTATTAAACACTTTAAAGGGGATCTATTATGCCCCCTTTTACAAGATGTAAAATAAGTCTCTGATGTCCCCAGAGTTTGTTTGTGAAGTTTTAGCTCAAAATACCCCACAGATCATTTTTATAGCATGTTAAAATTGCCACTTTTTGTGGTTGAGCAAAAATGTGCCGTTTCAGTGTGTGCCCTTTAAATGCAAATGAGCTGCTGCGCTCGGCCTAAGAGGGCGGAGCTTCACCAGCTCGTTCTCCCCTGTCAGGATTCAGTCAGGACGCACTATAATGTCAGAAACTGTGAATATATGCTGCATGAAGATAGACAGGTATAGTTCAGTTTAATTACGGTTACTAGTTTAATAAAAACTTATATTGTCTTCTTATTTTAATCCACTATATTAGTACAAGCCTGTTTACCGATGAGTTTTATGATGTTTATTGTACTTCACACAAAAGACGAAGCGTCTGTTTTCCCTCTAGAAAATCTCTGTAAGAGCTTAATAAAACACAGTGCAAGTGTGCATTAAAATATTATCTATAAATTCTCTCTCTCCCCCTTGCATTATCATCAACATACACAGCGAAGTACACAGAAACACTCGTTACAACTAACAGTAAACAAATATATAAAGACCTTATGCCTTTTCGGGTGGTGCTTAATAAACTGGCAAACTTTATATCCATAAATCAACTCCGATGAACTGTAATAAAGTGCTCTCATCTTCATTACTGCCGTATCCAGTATCACTCTGGAGGCTGTAAGCTGAATCATGAGCAGTTTACTGATCTATCCTTGAGTAACAACTATTTAGCACAACCTCTGTTTTGTATTGTCCCTTTGTATTAACATTTGTTCACAAAGTCCGGTGTGAAATGATTCACGCAGACATAAACAAATTTCGGTAGAGTTGAGGGAGCATTTTTTTTTAAAACAAAGTTAATCCACCTCGTCTCCAGCGGCTCAGATTTAGGGAGTAAATGGAGAGAGCTATGTGGATTAATCCATCCAGCTACAGAACGCCTAAAACGCTTGGGAGACATTCTCATCAGTGCAGCAATGGCAGACTGTGAACTCGCTGTGAACTCGCTCAGGGCGGTTCTATGTTAAAACGGCAGTGTCTGTCAACGTTCGTCGGCGGGGCCTGTGGCTAATGTGACGTCACACTGCCAGGGATCTGGAAACGGCTTGTTCTGAGACACTACTTATGATTTATGGGGATTAAAAAAAAGGAGTGGTTGGATTTTTATCATTATAGGGTGGTTGTGTACATACACTGCCAACACACATTTATGTCCAAACACCATGCAAAAGTGAATTTTGCGTAATAGGTCCCATTTAAGATTAGTCATTAAATGGGTCATGAACTGCATTGTTTAATTGTTTTATAATGTTTCCTGGGGTGCACTTACAATATTAGTATGCTTTTTACGTCAAAAATTGTTATAATTTAGAAATTAAAGGCAATTTACCCTGATTTTAGCCCTGTTTTAAGATGTGTGTCTGCTGTGAGACTTCAGTGTAAACACCCACTGCTGTGATTGGCTGACATCTTTGCATATGAAATAGCTAAGTATTATTCTCTCGAAAACTTTTAGCACATTTTTACTATTACAGCTCTCAAGGTTAACTAATCGTGAAGAGCATTATTTAGATCTGTGGCATTATATTTAGATTGTGGCATGAAAAGTTGCAGTGATGAAGATTGTAGCCGATCACAGACATGTTGTTGAGCTCATGAAAGCAGTGATCTCGTCATTGCAACTCAATTTCTGCACACTAACAATGCTTTCATCATAACTAACAGTGCAAACGCAATATAACTAAGAGATTTGTTAAATAAAATGGGAGTTTTGGCGTGAGTCCAGAACTTAGTCACTGATAAAGTCGCTCTGTTTGATTGACAGCTCCGGCGATTGTAAAGGGAGCGTTCTTTGATCGCTTTCTATGTATAATTTAAACACTGTTTAAATAACAAATTATTTTCATCCTACTAAGAGAAACAAGGTGAAGTTGTCCGTTTAGTCACTGGTTTGATTTACTGACACATAGACAAAGAACATCTGACTGTACATGAATCATTAATATCAGATCAGACGTTAGAATTAACACAGTTACTTACATGTTGTCTCATTACTATTGAGTCCATATCGTAAAAGTCTGTTTGCAAAGCCTGCTCTGAAATGCGATTGATTTACCAAAGAATTCACAGTGAAACACTGAATACAAATAAATAAACCTCAACTGAGACCTTCACAATGTTGAAAATAAATAACCATATTCCTAGCACTAGGATCCTTTGTTATTTTAAGTCCAGCGAGTGATCCTGTGCTCTTCTCTATTCCTCATCTCACTAATGCCAGTGGGTGGGGCCAAAGTTACAATGGTGAAGTAGGTGTTGATTTTCATTTTCTCCTAACCTATCTATTACATACACATTCCAGGACAAGTTGTTCGCTGGGATTGGTAACATTAAAAGCTGTTTTTGGACTAACAAGGAAGTTTTCAGTTCTGAAACTTACAGGATATTCTTATAGTACAATGACCTCTTATACATCAAAAGCTCAAGGAAAAGTTGATTTCTCAGTTCATGACCCCTTTAAACCTGTAGTCAGACAAGGATAGGGCTATATTTGTGTTCTGTTTGAATGATATGTTTTGAATGATGTTATACTGATCAGATTTCACTTGACTGTGCGCTCTGAATCAACTATACTTGCATGTACAGGGTGCTTCTGCGGTTTGGGACTGATCTACTCCAATAAGACCTGCACTATGCCATCCGTCACCTTCCAGGACCTGCCTCTCAATATCTATATGGTTATCTTCGGCACAGGCATCTTTGTCTTCGTACTCAGCCTCATATTCTGCTGCTATTTTATAAGGTAAATCTGATCTCATGCACACACATAAACACACAGGTGTACAAGCATATATAAATCTTAACAATAGTGTTGTCAGGAAGGTGATGAAAGTCGACAGGAAATTGCTGCACTCACAGCACACATGCAGACGTCAGTCAGGCGGCTCATGTCACCGACACATTTGATTGGTGTTAATAATGGAACGACTGTATTACAGATCAATGCAAACCACTTCAAATATCTGAATCAAGATATGCCTGTGTCAACATGTCAACACTTTTTACAAGTCTGTCCTGTTTTTTTTTCTTTTCTTTACTGTCCAGTTATGTTATGGTATTGTAGTCCTTTCCTTTTCTTTCCTTTCCTTTCTTATGTTATCTTTTTTTTCCCCCTTTCCTTTCTCTTTGGTTTCTTTTTTCTTTCCTTATCTATCCTATCTTATCCTGTTCATTTCTTTTTTGTTTCCTTATATCTACCCTGTGCTATCCTTCTTGTTTATTTTTTTTTCTTTTCTTATCTATCCTTTCCTTTCCTTTCCTTTCATGTTATCCTTTTTGTTCCTTTCCTTTCTCTTTGGTTTTCTTATTCTTTTCTTATCTATCCTATCTTATCCTATTCATTTCATTTTTGTTTCCTTATATCCTGTGCTATCCTTTTAGTTTATTTTCTTTTTTCTTTCCTCATCTATCCTATCCTTTTGTTTTTCTGCCCTATCCTATCCTATCCTATGTTCCTTTCCTTTCCTTTCCTTTCATATTATCCTTTTTGTTCCTTTCCTTTCCTTTCCTTTCCTTTCCTATGTTATCCTTTTTGTTCCGTTCCTTTCTCTTCGGTTTCCTTTTTCTTTCTTTATCTATCCTATCTTATCCTATCCTATTCATTTCATTTTTGTTTCCTTAAATCTATCCTGTGCTATCATTTTAGTTTATTTTCTGTTTTCTTTCCTCATCTATCCTATCCTTTTGTTTTTCTGCCCTATCCTATCCTATCCTATGTTCCTTTCCTTTCCTTTCATATTATCCTTTTTGTTCCTTTCCTTTCCTTTCCTTTCCTATGTTATCCTTTTTGTTCCGTTCCTTTCTCTTCGGTTTCCTTTTTCTTTCTTTATCTATCCTATCTTATCCTATCCTATTCATTTCATTTTTGTTTCCTTAAATCTATCCTGTGCTATCATTTTAGTTTATTTTCTGTTTTCTTTTCTCATCTATCCTATCCTTTTTGTTCCTTTCCTTTCCTTAACCTTTCCTTTCCTTTCCTTAACCTTTCCTTTCCTTTCCTTTCCTTTCCTTTCCTTTCCTTTCCTTTCCTTTCCTATGTTATCCCTTTTGTTCATTTCCTTTTTCTTTGGTTTCCTCTTTCCTTATCTATCCCTATCTATCTATTCTAGGATAAGATCCTATTCTTATCCTATCCTATTTCATTTTTGTTTCCTTATATCTATCCTGTGCTAACCTTTTAGTTTATTTTCTTTTTTCTTTCCACATCTATCTTTTCCTTTCCTATGTTATCCTTCTTTTCCTTTCTCTTTGGTTTCTTTTTTCTTTCCTTATCTATCCTATCCTTTCCTTTCCTATGTTATCCTTCTTTTCCTTTCCTTTCTCTTTGGTTTCTTTTTCCTTATCTTATCTTATCTTATCTTATCTGATCTTATCTTATCTTATCCTATTCATTTCTTTTTTCCTTATATCTATGCTGTGCTATCCTTTTAGTTTATTTTCTTTTTTCTTTCCTTATCTATCCTATCCTTTTCTGTCTATGATCTATTTCTTTTGTTGTAAACAATTGTAAAATGAAGTGTGTAGATGGCAAAGCACAGATAGAAGACTTCTATAATTTATTATTATTTTAAATGATTTCTCTGTTGAATATTGGACAACATGTAAATCATGTCAAATGCAAATGAAAGCACTTAATAAGGATTGCAGATGCTGAAGAGCTTGTGTCGTGAGCAGCACACAGCGTCTGATTCTGCTGCCGTGCAAATCAGTGATTCACCAGTGAAACTGAACTCAGGTTTAATCCTGGCTCTGAAAATGACTCATGCCATGATTCATTTTGCTGTGTCCATGTTACACTGTAACCCAAATAAGTTGGGCTAACTCAAAAAATTTGAGGTAATCGGTCAACTTTTTTTGAGTTAAGATGTTCACAATTTTAAGTAAGCAGAACTATCAAGTTTTGAGTTTGTAGTACTCATGCATGTTAATTGCTCCTAACTTGAAGTACTGAGTTAGCTAACTCATACATTTTGAGACAATTAACATAAAAGATTTAGTTAATTAACTTTTTTTGAGTTCATGAGTTATTTACTTCACTGTAAACCCTAATAAGTTATCAGAACTCAAAAAAGTTGAATGAGAATTTAAGAAACTCAAAGTTTAAGTTTATTTATTTTTTTGTATTCATACATTTTTATTATTCTTAACTTGAAATATCTGAGTACACTAATTCATGCATTTAACTTAAAATTATCAGGTTATCTCAAAGTAAATATTTTGCTAGCAATAACAAACTAGTTCAGAAAATGCTAACTTGCTAATTTGCTAACATGTTAACAATAGCATGGTATAGCACTTACTGAATGAGTATAGCAACTTAAAACATGTAACATACCTGCTCTCAAAACAAGCAGCATGAGCCACTTGTCACCATGATGGTAAATCTCTTCTAAATTAGCATAACAAAACATTAATCACTATTAAATCTCGCTTACCATTAATCAAATAAAAAACATTATATAACACTTAATTTTAGCATTTACTCTCCCTTTAGTGCCATGGGCAAAGCATCCCAGCCCAGTTTCATTTAAACTTAAGTTAGTCTAAATTAAAAGAAATGAGTTCAAATTCAAAACAATGAAACAGTTCAGTTTACTTGAAATATGTCAGTGCTGTGAACTCAAAAGAAAAAGAAAGTTCTTTCAAAGTTCTTTCACTTTCATTTCATCCTGAATTCCTCTCCTAATGTGAATGTGAAGACCAGAATTCACATCAGACCATCTGATTATTCTCAATTGCTTAAAATCAATCAAATTACTCAAATATCATATAATGTCATTTCCAAAAGAAATACTCATTTTTCAAAACTTTGCACATATAGCAAACCTGCTAACCTTTACTTCAACACTCAAATTCAGTATTGTACACCATTGCTCATGAAAAGGTTTAAAAATCACATTGTATAAGTACTCATTTTCAATTTTACTTGTAAAAACAAAAAACAAGGCTAAAAATTTAAATTGTGTGAATTATATTTCTTGTCATTTTTCAATAATTGTATGCTTTATCTTTCCTCTGTCATTAATAGTAAATTGAGACATCAAGCCCAGAGTGAGCGCTTTGGATACAGAGAGGTAAGAGAGAGTAAGCAGAAATGCTTTAAAGAGCTCATACATGACATCTTTATCATGTTAGTCAAGGCTAATGGTACTAACTGTTAGCATTCTTGTCGATTGCAGGTTATTTTAAAAGGAGACCCGAAGAAGCTGAATCTTCATGGGGTAAGAAACTGCCTTGTCTAGAATACCAGGGTTTCCAAAGTCCTTGAAAACCTGGAAATATCAGGGATTCATAGGAGCAGTCATGGAAATTAATACAATGTATTTAATAGAAGTCTATAGAAATAGAAAATATATATATAGAAAATATCATTTTTTTCTACTTATGCTCAGCCAGATTTAAAACCCTCTTTTAGCATTAAAAAACTACTGTCAGAATTTGCTAAAGACACACAGTAAAAAGTTAATGATGAAAAGGCGTGTTTTTTGCAGCTGACCTTATGCAATTGTAGGAGTTGCCTTGTTAGATGAAAAATGTATGGGAGGACAGTATTTACTGTAAACAAATCATGCATGGTGATTTACTAAGGTTTGTGGTGATCAGTTAACTGGTAGACTACATTTGTCATAATGGAAATGATCTGCTGCATCTGTGTTCTTTAATTTTCACATCATCAGTAGATTCACCCACAGAACTTTCCACTCCCATCAGCGCTTTTATGGGATTGTTGTCTCGTGTAGTAAATCTGACCCTTAATCGACAGGAAATTGCTCTTGTGAGTGAGTGCAGTCTATATCAAATAATTGTAAAAATCTGATGGGGACACTGTATTGACTAATCAGTCAAAACTGGAACTATTTGCTTCATTACACCGGCCAAAAGTTTGGAATAATTATGTTTTTTATGCTTTTGAAAAAAGTCTCTTATGCTCACCAAGGCTGTTTATTTATAGCCATTACTCCAGTCTTCAGTGTCACATGATCCATCAGAAATCATTCTAATATGCTGAGATTTGCTGCTCAGTTTAATCAATTATTATTGGTGATCATTTTTTTTTCAGGATTCTCTGATGAATAGAAAGTTCAAAAGAACTGCATTTATTTGAATTAGAAATGTTGTGTAACTTTATAAATGCCTTTACTGTCACGTGTTATAGAATATATTAAAGTAGAACAGTTCTTTTAAATTGTAATAATTATTAAGGGTGTGACGATACATTTAGCTCACAAGATGATGACGAGAAGATATTTTTTAAAGAAATCTTCAATGAAGAAATATATGACTGGAAAAATAGCAGGTACAATTTGAAATGGTAACTAATCATCTTGTAATGAATCTCAAGATAGCTATAATATGTATATATAGTAATAATATGTCAAAATTACTACTTTTACTGTATTTTTGATCAAATAAATGCAGCCTAACGACAGAGCAATAGAGTCTCATATATAATTTTATATATATTCTACTGCAGGGGTGTCCAAACTGGAGGTCCATTGTCCTGCAGAGTTCAGCTGCAAATTGCCTCAACACACCTGCCTGGAAGTTTCTAGTATCCCTAGAAAGACCTCGATTAGCTGGTTCAGGTGTGTTTAATTGGGGTTGGAGCTGAACTCTGCAGGACAGTGGACCTCTAGGAGCAGGATTGGACACCCCTGTTCTACTGTATCTATCTATCTATCTATATATAAATATATATACACTGAACAAAATAATAAACGCAACACTTTTGTTTTTGCCCCCATTTTTCATGAGTTGAACTCAGAGATCTAAGACTTTTTCTATGTACACAAAAGGCCTATTTCTCTCAAATATTGTTCACAAATCTGTCTAAATCTGTGTTAGTGGGCACTTCTCCTTTGCCGAGATAATCCATCCACCTCACAGGTGTGGCATATCAAGATGCTGATTAGACAGCATGATTATTGCACAGGTGTGCCTTAGGCTGGCCACAAAAAAAGGCCAGTTTTATCACACAGAACAATGCCACAGATGTCGCAAGTTTTGAGGGAGTGTGTAATTGGCATGCTGACTGAATGCTGATTGAATGTTCATTTCTCTACCGTAAGCCGTCTCCAAAGGCATTTCAGAGAATTTGGCAGTATATCCAACAGGCCTCACAACCGCAGACCACGTGTAACCACACCAGCCCAGGACCTCCACATCCAGCATCTTCACCTCCAAGATCGTCTGAGACCAGACACCCGGACAGCTGCTGCAACAATCGGTTTGCTTAACCAAAGAATTTCTGCACAAACTGTCAGAAACCATCTCAGGGAAGCTCATCTGCATGCTCTTCGTCCTCATCAGGGTCTCGACCTGACTGCAGTTCGTCCTCGTAACTGACCTGAGTGGGCAAATGCTCACATTCGATGGCGTCTGGCACTTTGGAGAGGGGTTCTCTTCATGGATGAATCCCGGTTTTCACTGTACAGGGCAGATGGCAGACAGCGTGTATGGCGTTGTGTGGGTGAACGGTTTGCTGATGTCAACGTTGTGGATCGAGTGGCCCATGGTGGCGGTGGGGTTATGGTATGGGCAGGCGTATGTTATGGACAACGAACACAGGTGCATTTTATTGATGGCATTTTGAATCCACAGAGATACCGTGACGAGATCCTGAGGCCCATTGTTGTGCCATTCATCCATGACCATCACCTCATATTGCAGCGTGATAATGCACGGCCCCATGTTGCAAGGATCTGTACACAATTCCTGGAAGCTGAAAACATCCCAGTTCTTGCATGGCCAGCATACTCACTGGACATGTCACCCATTGAGCATGTTTGGGATGCTCTGGATCGGCGTATACGACAGCGTGTTCCAGTTCCTGCCAATATCCAGCAACTTCGCACAGCCATTGAAGAGGAGTGGACCAGCATTTCACAGCCCACAATCAACAACCTGATCAACTCTATGCGAAGGAGATGTGTTGCACTGCGTGAGGCAAATGGTGGTTACACCAGATACTGACTGGTTTTCGAACCCCCCCGGACCCCCCAATACAGTAAAACTGCACATTTTAGAGTGGCCTTTCATTGTGGCCAGCCTAAGGCACACCTGTGCAATAATCATGCTGTCTAATCAGCATCTTCATATGCCACACCTGTGAGGTGGATGGATTATCTCGGCAAAGGAGAAGTGCTCACTAACACAGATTTAGACAGATTTGTGAACAATATTTGAGAGAAATAGGCCTTTTGTGTACATAGAAAAAGTCTTAGATCTTTGAGTTCAGCTCATGAAAAATGGGGGCAAAAACAAAAGTGTTGCGTTTATTATTTTGTTCAGTGTATATATATATATATATATAATGAGATAATGTCACAATATTATAAATAATAGATATAATACTTTGGAACCCTAGTTATTATTTTATTTCCATCCATTTGTTTCCTCCTTGTTTGTGGCATGTGTGATGTCCCTCTACAGCAGACGTGTGCCGTGTGCCTGGAGGACTTTAAGGTGAAAGATGAGCTGGGAGTGTTGCCGTGCCAACATGCCTTTCACAGGAGGTGAGTAATAAGCTGGCGTGAAACAGCTGGTGTTCATAAAGCAGCAGAATCCTGCTATTGTTAGCAGCACTGTGAATGATGGGAGATGGGCTGATCTTTAGGTACCTTATGTTTAACTATACTGGTCTGTTTCTTTTTAACATTCTCTGTGTCCCTTTGTATTCAGGGCCTTTTGTCTGTTGATGTGTATTTAGATATTGCCAGATCAGGTGCAGATTAATATGAATCAGATAAATTCTGAAAATTAGATCACAAGGGATACGAGCAAAACAGTTGGAAACAGCGCAATGCAAGACACAGTAACTTTGATATTACCATTCTGATATCATTTTAAAAATTGTCCTTGTCTTATTTTTCTGTGCTAATGGTCATACTTTAAAAAAAACGTTTTGTAATTTAATGAAATGTTTGTGATTTTTATACTCCCTGCCAATTTAAAGTTTCCCAAAAATGTGGCCAATGATAGAGAAAGATGCATTAAAGATGTTTCAAACTAAATGTACACCGATGAGCCACAACATTATGGCCACCTGCCTAATACGCTGTTGGTCCTCCGCGTGCTGCCAAAACAGTGCCGTCCCACCGAGGAATGGACTCTCTGGCACCAAGACATTAGCAGCAGATCCTTCAGTCCTGTAGGTTTCGAGGTGGAGCCACCATTGGGTCCAGCACACCCACAGATGCTGAACTCAGTTGAGTTCTGGGGAATTTGGAGGCCAGGGCAACACCTTGAACTCTTCATCATGTGCCTCAAACCATTCCTGAACAATGTGTGCAGTGCCTGCTAAAGGCGGCCACTTCCACCCGGGAACACCATTGTCATGACGGGGTGTACCTGGTTTGCAACAATGCTTAAGTAGGTGGCACGTTTCAAATTTACGTCTACGTGAATGGTCAGACCCAGGGTTTCGCAGCAGATCATTGGCCAGAGCATCATGTTCCCTCCACCAGCTTGTCGTCATCCCACAGTGCTTCCCGGTGCTATCATATGCTGTTCACGTGATGTAAATGAAACGGGACTCATTGGACCAGGCGACCTTCTTCCACTGCTCCAAGGTCCAGTTCAGATGCACTGTGTGTTGTGACACATTCCTCCCATAACCATTATTAAAATTTGATGTGACTTGTGCCACAGTAGACCTTCTGTTGGCTTGGACCAGATGGGATGGCCTTCGTTGTCCTTGTGCATCAATGAGCCTTGGGTGCCCAACATCCTGTTGCCGGTTTGTGGTTTGTCCCTCCTCAGACACTGTTGGTAAAATCTCACCACTGCTGACCAGGAGCAGAGGTGGCCTGTGCAATTCAGAGGCCCATTTCAAAGAAACAGTCAGAGGCCCCACAATGAAAAAAGACACAAAATCATTGTGTAAAGTGACTGCAGTTACTTTATGATCTGTCCTATTTAACAATGTTATCTCAAATTTTACTCTTAATAGTATATTTATAAACTTATACGTAATAGTATATTTATAAATTCTATCTACCACTATCCACACATTCCATCACTTTACCCAGAACTATTGTTACAGTTACAACTGAAAACAAAAACAACATTCACTCTCTCAGCCCTTCTGCTAAAATGAAAGGATACTTTTAAATACAGTATGAAACTAAAACCGCTAGTAGTTGGCGGCAAATCATTGTCTGAATGAGTGAGTCATTAAATCATTCAGTGAATTGAATCGTTCAAAACGGCTGAATTATTCAGGGACAAATCAAGTGACTATCTTTATGAGTGAGTCATTGAGTCATTAATTAGGCCGTTTCGTTCAAAAATGCGAATTTACTCATTATTGTGTTGTTCGAAGACATGCATTGGCTCTACTATGGATTTATTTGGAACTATTTTCATTGGCAATATATAGCAAAACAGACAATATGAGTCTAAAATGTAAGTCACCTAATATTAACTTCTAATATTATTGAACTGTAGTATAAAATCACATTTCCATACGTGCTGATATTCGGGAAAACAACACTCTTGCTCATGTAGCATTGCTTATAAATATTAAAAACAAGAACTACGCAGAGACATTTTTTGCCCCATATATCTTGAATTTTGGTGGCATTTTTGCTCCAAGGCCCCCTTAATTTCTGACCCTGGAGTGTGCACGCCATTATGGTGGGGGTGGGGCTCTTTTTCAAGCTTGAACTGAGGACCCTTCTGTTGCTAGGCCCGTTTTAAGTGAACGCTACTGACCGGGAGCAACCCACAAGCCTTACCATTTCAGAGATACTCTGACCCAGTCTCCTTGTCAGAACAATTTGGTCAGAGTTACTCAGATCTTTATTCCTGTCCATTTCTCCTGATTGTTTGCTTACTATCTAATCTACCTAGTCCTTAATATGTGGCCTTGTTAGGTCATGATCAAAGCTATTCGCTTCTCCTGTGACTGGTCATGATGTTTTGGCTCATCAGTGTAGTACTTACTATGCAGTATGCAATTTCTGACCAGAGATTGATTACAGCAGACAGAAGAGAGAAAGATGTAAAATTTGCCATCACTCCACATCAGTGGTAATTTGTTTTTGTTTGTTTTTTGTAATTTTCCTGCCAAGGTAATATCCCAGCTAACCAATTTTTGTTTTACGAATGTTTTCCAAACATTAGGTTTTGGTTATGGTAACGTTAAAATGTCCAGTTTTCTTAATGCTAGTGGAACATTTTTTTTAAGGTTAGTATGATGTTCCTGAAACATTCTTTCAACTTAATTTTTATTAACAACTCAACATTATAGGAATATTTATTTGTAACATTCCAAGAACATAAAAATGTCCAGTTTCCTTAATGTTAATAGAACGTCATTTAAAGGTTTGTATGATGTTCCTGAAACATTCTTTCAAACATTCGAACACCTGCTGTTAAGTAGAATCACTGAAGCTGACGAATCATCTCACAGCTTTATATCTGCCCTTATTACAGTCCATGTTGTCTTTATTTTCATATATGTACAAAAGTACTTATTGAGATTATCAGAGGTTTAGATGTTTTTTGAAAATAAGTTTGAAGTCACCATTATGGTGATCAGTGTTTGCTTTAGTTGGGCTTTTGACCCTTGACTTTTGTTAACTTATTTCTCTTTCAGCAATTGCAAGTAATAAGAAAAACTAGAGAAAAACTAACAAAAGAATCAAGGGTCAAGTGCCCAACTACAGGGAACATAGTGGTGACTTGTTCCAAATGTTTGTTTCTTTTTCTTTCAGTGTGTCATCATCACTTAATTATCGAATAAACTCCAACACTGTTATATTTTGACACTCTGCACTGTGAAAACTGAGCAGTGTTCATTAAACACAGGGTCGCTCGACACCCAACGGCCAAGTAGCACGCTTGGTGTGATAGCTAAAATAGCACACAGAAACTTATTCATTTTAAGTTAGCTGTCATTCTAAATGTTGAAAAGATGTTCCAAGAATGTTGTTCTAATAATGTTTTCTCCCAACATTTTGAGAACATTTTAAAAAAACCTTCTACAAACAATATATAGATAACGTTTTTGTGCTAACCTTTGAGAACATTATTGAAGACCAGATAACGCTGAACAAACACTCGTTTGTTCATAACGTTTGTTCATAACTTTTGAGAGAACTTTGCCAGAACGTTAGCCAAAGTTATGAGATCGTTCCCTGTCAGCTGGGTTAATACAAAGTATAGTGTTATAAATGTACATTAAGTGTTTAAAAAATTAAAATATGAAAAACTAGAAATGGGTCTGGGAAAATAGTCCATAGGAAGTACATCAATACAGGAATGAGATCACAACACGTGCTGGTGGACTAAATCTACAACGTGTGTGTTTGCAGGTGTGTCGTGAAGTGGCTGGAGGTGCGCTGCGTCTGCCCCATGTGTAATAAACCCCTGGCGGGATCATCGGAGCAGCACCAGAGCATAGGCACCCTGCTGGACGAGCTGGTGTAGCGCTCAGAAGCGAGACTGACAGCAGACTCTCTCTGGAGTTTTTTACAGACATAAACAGCCTGATAACTCTCTGATCTGACTGTGACTCTCACCTTATTTTGAGACTGAACCTCACAGATCAGCTCAACGGGCACATTTTCTCAGTAAAACACAAGGGAAACCATAGATGCTCGATTGAAGAAACTTTCAGGATAAGGCTTTGTATTTTTTGTGAAAAAGGCCTTTACTTTAACATTGAAGGCTAACCAAGCTGTTCAGTCAATGACAGTTTGTATGCTAATCTAGAAGGCTAATTCTCAGAGGAATTTACCGTATAAGGGGTTTTTAGATAAACGGTTTTTGATTTATGAGTAAAATAAGGTCTGTGGTTAAGATTGTTTATAAGGAATTTGAATTAGGAAACACTTGAGTGCTTTATAAACTCAAGTTGCTACATAAGAACTACAACTACCACAAGGATGTGAGTTTACATGCAAACAACCATTGTAGTCTTTAAGTAGAAACTTTTTTAAAGCACACAATAGTTTTACAATTCTCATTTGAGGTATCAATATGTGTAATTTGTGTTGTAGAACAAACTGTGCCAAAATGAAATGTAAACACAGACATTATTTTACTCCAAAACCACTAAAAACCCATCTGAAACTCAAACCTCTCAAACCTGCTAAATGTCTTCTGGGTTTTAGGACTGCAAATTGAACATCTCTACTGTAAATGCTCTACATAGGACCAGCTGAGATGGAGGAAACCGCATTTACAGCATTCAACAACAGCACAGTGCATTGGGCCCAAAGAACTTTATCACTGAGTGTATGAGTGTGTGAGTGGATTTTACATTCATCAGTAGTAGTGACATTTGTCTCGTTCATTCTAGATTATATGTGCACAAATCATCGACTGTCTTAAGAGATTTTAAGCAAACACTACCACAGAAATGGGCTGCCAGTGAAAACACAAGTGACTTTCTTTTTGTATTTCAAGTTTTTTTGTGTTTGTTCACTGTAATCTGGTTGCCATTGTTATCTGCAGTGTTTTAGTCAATGTTTTCACACCAAAAAAAAAAAAAAAAAAAATTTGACAGCATTTACCTGTGCAGTATGTTTCTTTCTCTCTCTCTCTCTCTCTCTCTCTCTCTCTCTCTCTCTCTCTCTCTCTCTGTGTGTGTGTGCTCTGTTTTAACCTGTTAACTGTCACATGTGGAGAAAAATATTAATTTAAATGGTTGTAATTCATGAATGCTTTGGAATACAGACCTAAAGCAGATTGTTGCAGAAGTGAAAAGTAGTGCAACTTTAAGTTAAGCATATGTACTGAGCTAAACATTTTTATACAAAATATATATTTTACAAAATAATTTGTACTCTAAAATGACTGGAAAATCAAATTTGAGGTTGCTATAACAAAAAAATGAGGTTCCTGTGAGATTTTCTTTAGGCGCTACACCAAAAACAGCCATCAGGTGACACGCGTCGACGCGTCGATCCGCCATCTTGAAACGTTTAACATGACGCTGTTTACTCACACTAACAAATCAATGAATTTTCATCGAAAATGTAACGGCATTGTGCAGCCTATGGCTGTAAAAACCTCTGAGCTATAAATTCCAGACGAAATGGGAAAACCTTTCAGAGGTGAGAATGTGCTGGTTATGTGTTTTTATGTAAAACTCAATGCAATATCCATATGCAGAATTATCACATTAATGATAAACTACGTGTTGTGAAAATCATCTGCTAATGTCTATTGCAGATATTCATACATGTAAATAACTATTTCAGATGCACATGACCGTTCCAATATGGCGGACGGCTTATATATAGCAGCCCACAGACAAACACTTATGAGGCATATAATTAATGTTTCTGTCAAAATTTTACTTATGGGAGATCGGGAATGGTTATAACATAGGGAGAGTTGTAACACCATCAATCCCACCAATCAGGGATAAGCTAGGAGTCCTATGATTATTTCAGTGTTTTTACCCCATTCTGATCCCGAATGGTTGTGAAGGTTGGAAATATAGGTAGCCTACATACAGATTTTAAAGAAGAAAAAAGTATATAAAGTAAGAATATAACTTTTTTGACCAAAACTATATTTTGCTTAATACTTAAACTTTTGCAGATAAATTCATTAAAACTTACATTAGATTAAATTGTAGTTTCATACATTAAATTAAATGATGCAT
Organism: Ctenopharyngodon idella; assembly: GCF_019924925.1. NCBI lineage: Eukaryota > Metazoa > Chordata > Actinopteri > Cypriniformes > Xenocyprididae > Ctenopharyngodon > Ctenopharyngodon idella. The sequence goes on from NC_067227.1 coordinate 1,649,695, forward strand.
TTTTAACCTGCTAATTTCAAAGTCATTATGCTAATACAGCTTGCTTCTTTTTAATAATTTTACAGAATGCCTAGACAATGAAAAAGAAAGGCAGATACAGGTGTGCCATCCAGTGTTTAAAAAAAGGAACTCATGAGGTTTCAAAGAAGGGAGGGACAGTCAGATCAGTTGCGTATTAAATGTTAAAAGCCAGTGGTGAGGATTATGAGACTTCAGACAATGAACTTATTGAATGAAATTGTTTGTATGTGGAGTAGTATGGCAAGCCATTTTGACTTTTATTCATTCTCAGGATATGAATTCTTGATATCAGCAATTACATTTCCATTAGTAACAATGCTAATTCTTGATATCAACAATTCAATTCTTGGTATCAAAAAATTCCAATTCTTGATATCTGTAATTGTATTTTCTAGGGCTGGGTATTGACACAATTTTCACCATTCGATTCGATTACGATTTCGATTTGATTCGATTCAGTATCAATTATTTTGGATGTGGTATATCAGTTACAGTACATGGCAAATTTTCTAGAGGAAAAAAATCTCTCAACTAATGCTGTAAACTACACATGAGAGTCAGTTAGTACTACATTACTATAATATTGAAGGTTAAAATTTACCTATTTATATAAAAACACTTAAATTACACTCAATTATGTTTTTTTTTATATAATAAATAAAGTTTAGAATTACATAATCATATTTATACTCCAATTCGTTGGAATATACTTCCAATTTTTTTTAATATAAACATTTAAATCGTGGCTGTCATAACTGATTTGTTCAAACATGCATTAAATATTGAAGAACATTATAATGAATATGTAACGGTGCATATCTATATTTATCAGAATGCTGCTTTCTAGAGTTCACTTTTCTAGCTGACTAACGAATTTATGGTCACTGAATATGTTTTTCTGAGGTAAATGTGACGTTACGTGACATTGTTTACAAGCTGTTTTATTGACGTATTTCCGCGGTTGAAACACTCAGCGAACTATTACACGAGACATGATTCGGATTTCGGTAAGTTGTACTGTATATTTTAACATACCTTCAGATGTTTATTCATGTGTATTTTGCGCTGTAACTGGTATTAAAGCGGAGGAGAGGATGTTCACATGCGCTCGTGCTGCCGCTTCTCTTTAACTGAGGCGATAAAGCGATCTGTCACGCCACATTAAACAGCGCCAAAACGGTATTTATTTTTTGAATCTCATAATAAGATGGACGTCATTTGAAATCTGAGACTTTGCTTCATAACAAAAGTAACAAAGCACAAAGATTATTGCAATTTATTGGATGGGGGCGTGCTACATGTTTTGTTCATTCATCAACTGAAAACAGACTAGACTAATCGATTCTTGGGATTTAAGAATCGATATCGGTTCGTAAAAATGAGAATCGATTAAAATCGAGAAATCGATATTTTTTACCCAGCCCTAGTATTTTCACTAGTGAAATGTCACCATATAGGCTGCCATTCAAATTCAATTGTTAATATCAGAATTGATTTCTTACTAGTTGAAATTCCAATTTCACATATCAGAAATACAATTCTTACTAGTAAAAATCATAATTTTTGATATCATTAATTACTTTGTTACTAGTGCAAATATCTATTCTTGATATGAACAATTGAATTGCTACTAGTAACAATGTTAATTTTTGATATCAATAATTTGATTGTCACTAGTGACAATGTTAGTTTCTGATATCATGAATGTTACTAGTAAGAAAGCCATTTTAGATATCTGAAATTATATTGATATCAGAAATAAATTTTCAGATATCAAAAATGATCATTTTTACTAGTAGCAATTCAATTGTTGATATCAAGAACTGACATTTCAACTAGTGCCAAATTAATTCTTGATATCAAAAATTCGCATTTTTACTAGTAACAATGTAATTATTGATATAAAAAATTATGATTTTTACCTGTAATAATTGTATTTCTGATATGTGAAATTGGAATTTCAACTAGTAAGAAATCAATTCTTGATATCAATAGTTGAATTTGCAGCCTGGTGACATTTAACTAGTGAAAATACAATTACAGATATCAAGAATTCTAGTTTTTACTAGTGGAAATGCAATTCCTGATATCAAGAATTCATATCTAGAGAATGAATAAAAGTCAAAACGGCTTGCCATAGAGCAGGGCTGTCACGATAGCAGATTTTTCACTACATGGTTCAGGTAATTCATTGATTTGTAAGTGTTTTCAGAGAGGTCCCCTGGTGCATTTATATGATAAATGTTTAGTGAAATACTGCTGTTGTCACTATGTCTTTGATTAACTTACATAGATTGTGTCATATGTTTATGATTGTTTATGATTCAAACATTTTGCTGATCTCACAGAAGAAACTAACTGAATGAGGCAAATATACAGGGCTATGGTGCAATAGAGCGCAAGAGTCTGGTTCTGGAAGTGCACACTGATTGAATTCATTTTTCACTACATGATTATCGTGGCCAAAAGAATTCACAATATCGATATATCACAATATCTATAGAAATCTTGAACAAAATGCTATCAGTCAAATTTAGCCTTTCCTTGTGCTGTGATCAGCTCTTTCACTTCACAGCACCTCTGGACAGCACACACACACCAATAATGTGCTTCTCCTTTTGTGATTCAGATATTGAATGTATACGACAACACAAATGAATATGGCCATATTATGTGACCGAAGGATTTTCAGGTGAAAGATAAGCTGCGGCTGTTGCTATGACAACAGCACTTTCACTGGAGGTGAGTGTTACCATAGATACGTAGGCCTATACATATCTATATGAGTTTTACATCCAGACAACAGGTTGGCGAGGCTGAGGTTTGATTCGTTCAGGTAATTCATTGATTTGTAAGTGTTTTCAGAGAGGTCCCCTGGTGCATTTACATGATAAATGTTTAGTGAAATACTTCTGTTGTCACTATGTCTTTGATTAACTTACATAGATTGTGTCATATGTTTATGATTGTTTATGATTCAAACATTTTGCTGATCTCACAGAAGAAATGAACTGAATGAAGCAAATATACAGGGCTATGGTGCAATAGAGCGCAAGAGTCTGGTTCTGGAAGTGCACACTGATTGAATTCATGGTGAAAAACTACATTACCCATGATGCTGTACAGAAAATCCCACCAATCAGAGAGTAGCGTGAGCAAATTGCGCAAAAAGTGCTTGCAGGGAACGCACACTCCCATGAAGCACCGCTAATGATGTTATCGAGTCGCTCTTGCTACGCTCTCAAGATGCATATTTTGTAATAAACTTAAAATATACAGTTTCTAGATATAATCAGCATCTTTAAATGAATAGTTTTGTATTTCTCCATCGTTTTTAAAGTCACCATGAAATCAAAATTTACAATTCTTACTTTTTTTACCGAATATTGTAGTATTTATTATAAATGAATTATCCATAAAATCATAATTTTTACGGTATATTTACACAACACTGTTTTTAACTAAAAACCTAAAACTTTTTATGCATTTTGGTCATTCATTTACACGGTGTTATGGGGGCCTGAAAACACAAACTTGGGTTTCAAAGTACAGGTTTTTGAAAACGACACCATTATTGTCTCCATGTAAACTACAAAAATGCGAATTTGTGAAAACATATGCGTATTACGTGTTCAGTCTAGGCGCATAGTGTTTCTTTACAAAGACATCTTTGACATCTTTTGACACTACTGGCCTGGCAGCAGAATACAACATTTTTAGTCGTCTTCATGGATCCCTGTGAATAGGGATCGTTTTAACAACATTGTCATCTACAAAAAACGCAAAGGAAAACCTTTTCCATTACATTGTTGTTGTGTAAATGTACAAACCCGATTCCAAAAAAGTTGGAACTGTACAAACACTGTACAAATTGTGAATAAAAAAGGAATGCAATAATTTACAAATCTCATAAACTTATATTTTATTCACAATAGAATATAGATAACATATCAAATGTTGAAAGTGAGACATTTTGAAATGTCATGCCAAATATTGGCTCATTTTGGATTTCATGAGAGCTACACATTCCAAAAAAGTTGGGACAGGTAGCAATAAGAGGCCGGAAAAGTTAAATGTACATATAAGGAACAGCTGGAGGACCAATTTGCAACTTATTAGGTCAATTGGCAACATGACTGGGTATAAAAAGAGCCTCTCAGAGTGGCAGTGTCTCTCAGAAGTCAAGATGGGCAGAGGATCACCAATTCCCCCAATGCTGTGGTAAAAAATAGTGGAGCAATATCAGAAAGAAGTTTCTCAGAGAAAAATTGCAGAGTTTGAAGTTATCATCATCTACAGTGCATAATATCATCCAAAGATTCAGAGAATCTGGAACAATCTATGTACGTAAGGGTCAAGGCCGGAAAACCATACTGGATGCCGTGATCTTCGGGCCCTTAGACGGCACTGCATCACAAACAGGAATGCTACTGTAATGGAAATCACAACATGGGCTCAGGAATACTTCCAGAAAACATTGTTGGTGAACACAATCCACCGTGCCATTCGCCGTTGCCGGCTAAAACTCTATAGGTCAGAAAAGAAGCCATATCTAAACATGATCCAGAAGCGCAGGCGTTTTCTCTGGGCCAAGGCTCATTTAAAATGGACTGTGGCAAAGTGGAAAACTGTTCTGTGGTCAGATGAATCAAAATTTGAAGTTCTTTTTGGAAAACTGGGACGCCATGTCATCCGGACTAAAGAGGACAAGGACAACCCAAGTTGTTATCAGCGCTCAGTTCAGAAGCCTGCATCTCTGATGGTATGGGGTTGCATGAGTGCGTGTGGCATGGGCAGCTTACACATCTGGAAAGGCACCATCAATGCTGAAAGGTATATCCAAGTTCTAGAACAACATATGCTCCCATCCAGACGTCGTCTCTTTCAGGGAAGACCTTGCATTTTCCAACATGACAATGCCAGACCACATACTGCATCAATTACAACATCATGGCTGCGTAGAAGAAGGATCCGGGTACTGAAATGGCCAGCCTGCAGTCCAGATCTTTCACCCATAGAAAACATTTGGCGCATCATAAAGAGGAAGATGCGACAAAGAAGACCTAAGACAGTTGAGCAACTAGAAGCCTGTATTAGTCAAGAATGGGACAACATTCCTATTCCTAAACTTGAGCAACTTGTCTCCTCAGTCCCCAGACGTTTGCAGATTGTTATAAAAAGAAGAGGGGATGCCACACAGTGGTAAACATGGCCTTGTCCCAACTTTTTTGAGATGTGTTGATGCCATGAAATTTAAAATCAACTTATTTTTCCCTTAAAATGATACATTTTCTCATTTAAACATTTGATATGTCATCTATGTTGTATTCTGAATAAAATATTGAAATTTGAAACTTCCACATCATTGCATTCCTTTTTTATTCACAATTTGTACAGTGTCCCAACTTTTTTGGAATCGGGTTTGTACCTTTAAATTCATGTGCTTCGTAATCTTTAATCAAAATAACTTCCTCTACCTCTTGCAGCAACACCTCTTTGATGACGTGTTTACTGGTGCGAGGGCGGGGTAACCTGTCACTCACATGAGATCCATCAATAGCAAAACACAAGCATCCAGTCAAAACACACGAAAATTGTATCAGAAATAATTAATTTTATGGCACTTCGCATTTACCTTTGTAGTTTTTTTTATTATTAAATTTACAGTAGAGGAATACAGTCATAAAAAAATAAATCAATCTATAAAACAGAAAAATTTAATCTTTTTCATCTCATATCAAAAGTCAGTCAGGCTATCTTATTCAACAGCAGATATGTCTTAACAACTTTACGATTGTTCTTTATCGAGATTAAAGAGTTATGAAAGATCTTCCCAGCAAACACAAACGTTCCCCTAACGTTCTGGGAACGTTCTCTATTGGTTCTTTTTTTGCAACCTAAAGAGAACGTTCCCAGAACGTTCCCTGCAGGTTATTTTTGGTTCTTTTTTTGCAACCTAAAGAGAACGTTCCCAGAACGTTCCCTGCAGGTTATTTTTATTTTTAGATTTGATTATAACCAAACTATTGCAGATGATAGACCAATAGGCTACAGAGATGATTAAAGTGTTATCTTTCTTTACTGCGCGCCTCTGATCACGCGCTTCTCCAGCACGCGCTTCTGTCTTCCACAGAGAGCCGCGCACTCGCGTAATTTAAAAATTAACGGTCATTTCATTTTACTGACTGACTGTAACATTTGTTTATCGATCTCTTTATTGAATAATTATTTATAATTAATATATGTACGAGTGTAAATAGTGTGATTTCAGAGACATTTGACACTTAATTGAATACAACATTATGTTAACCGAGAAGTTTATTTTGTTTACCGACCAAAAGAGAGCACGTCCCGCTAATTCAGTGGTAAGAATTAATGTAATGTTATCCCAGTTAAAGTCACATAATTGTTATTAATTTTTTAATGTCTGTGAATAAAATTAATATTTAAAAAAACCCATATTGTGTTGAAGCCATTGTTTGTCGCTTAAGAAACGTAAAATCTGCTTGTGGCACAGTGATACAATTTACGAAATCTTACATATTAATGCATAAATTCGATTTTATTTAATCCTCCATAAGGATTATGTGCTCGGATTATTTATAATATATTTATATTGATTAAATAGCAGTTCAAAACAAAACATGGTCTGTAATATTGACGTCCGTTCATCCGTCTTCCGTGCCGCTTATATGGGACGCGGAGTGCTGGATGATAACTGACGTACAACAGGGTAAATTATATCGGAGTAAAAAGAGGTTAGGGGAACGTTCCGGGAACGTTCTGGGAAGGTTAGGGGAACGTTCTCCAAACCAACAGGGACCGTTCTATTTACGCAAAGAAAACTTTCCTGGCTAACCAACAGAGAACGTTAGGATGTATGTTCTGAGAACGTTCCCAGAACGTTCTGGGAACCATAAACTAACGTTCCCAGAACGTTCTGGGAACCAAAAATTGTTAGCTGGGTTTAAGTCCGTGGAAAACAGCCTACCATTTGGTGCAGTTGACATGTATTTTGCTTTGTGTATATGATATTTCCAAAATAAAATATCTCTAATAAACCAGTATCTCATTGCACAAACAAGACCATTGTATGTTTTTGTATCAATCTTGTAAAAAAAAAAAAAAAAAAAAAAACATAAATAAATAATGAAACTTCGGGACCAAAATAAATCCGTATAAGTAGGCTACATCTGAAAAATAAATGTAGGATTGTTTTTGGCTGCTCTTTACAGAGACAATATAATAGCGAAAAACCTCATTTTAATTTATTAATAAAGTCATTACAGGGATAATATCGACTTATTCATTTTAAATGCGTTTTTTTAAAGGTGACTGACTGTGACTGACTCAACAAGTCATTACTGATTGGCTCACGAGGCGCACGTGGTCCAAATGGACGTTTCGCGTAGGTTGCCATCTCCTCCAGTGTCGCGAAGGATGTTCGGCAGCAGAGGGCAGTGTCGCACAGGCAGAGCAGTGAAGCGTGCGAAGAACCTCCCAGTCCATCCAGTGATGTTTATTTCAGGAAACGGGACACTCAGTAAATACAACTACATTCTCAAGCGGTCCAGGAATCGCAGACGAAGGAAAGCATGCTGATGGTTGTGTGAAAAGCGCGTAAAGATGGTGTTTGAGTCAGTGGTGGTCGATGTCTTGAACAGGTTTCTGGGCGACTATGTGGTGAACCTCGACAGCTCGCAGCTCAGCCTCGGCATATGGGGAGGTACAGTAAATGTGCCAGCTGTCAAATCCAAATGTGTCTTTGCTGCTTAAAACGTGTTTGTGTAAATTCATGAATATAGACAACTATAAGTCTGTTTACGTTAAGCGTCAGCTCGACCTTACACTGGAATCTGAAAGTCGTGCTTTGACTTTGAGGACAGGTTTGAACATGCGTTTTACAGTAACCCTTTACTATAAGCTAACTCACTACTACATCCTTAATCTGCTCTGCTGGTTTATATCTATTGTAGGGATGTTGATTAACTCCACTGTCTAGTTATATTTGTTACTCTGAATTAGTATGATATTACCTTGTTTAGGATAGTTCACCCCACATGTACACTCATGTTCACTCTCATGTGGCTCAAAAATGTCCAGCTGCATTTTTACAGTGCAAGTAAATGTGGACCAGCTTCAAAACTATCCAAAAACTACCATACAGCTAATTCATGAGGCAGTTTTCACTTTTGGGTGAACTTCCTACTGTATAAGAGTGGAGACTTCCTCTACTTTTATTCTGAGATCTTCTATTTATATGCATTTCACTGGTCCTTGACTGTCAAAACAAGAGCATGTTCACTTTGACGTTAGTCAGAGACTATGACTACAATATCTTTACACGGATGTACCATTTCATTAAGTTTCTTTTATGAACATTACCAGCATTATAAATATGTGTCTTTTAAGAAACATTACTACTATATTCTGACAAAATGAAGAGGTTTAAAAAAAAAAAAAAAAAAAAAAAAAATGAATCTTTTATTAGTTTTTACTGCTGCATCCATACTTTTTGTCCATACCATCATATATTTATGAAAATTAACAGTTTGTTTAAAAAAATCCCTCATTTTAAGTGGGTCTGATTTGGGGCTGCACAATATTTGAAAAAAACTGACATTGTGATATTGTTATTCTGCTATATATATTGTGATGTGAATTATGAAAACAACTTAACCAAATGACTTGAATCACTCTAGAATGATTGGGGTGATTTTGTAGGGTAAATAATAAACAATTTTAAAGCATATATAAATAAAATATAAAGATACAAATTAAATAAACATTGCTTTATATTTTTCAGTTAAGTCTAACAGTATTCAGGTACAGAAATTGAATAATCAAATGTAAAATAACACTGCATATAGCCTTCACTGTATAAATTAAATATAATTAATCTTTGTTAAAGCTACAAAAGTGATTTTCTTTTTGTATTTTGTTGTTAGATTAACATTAATGACACAGACAGCAGCAGGTTTATTAGGCTGCTGTCACTTTAAGACCGATTGCACAGATCCAATATAATGATATGCGTAAGCCATAAGCGACGAGCATGTTGACATAAGTTTGCGTGTATGTGAATGTACAGAAAACAGTGTGCAAGTTATGAATTGAGTTCTCTTTTGCGTTTTCTAACGCTCATATGGTTTCTAGTTGCTTGAATGACAGGACCTAAAACACATGCAAATGATGAACTTTCACTGTATGATGGTTAAACTTTGCAATTTGAGAATCATGTGCGTATCAAACCACAATGCTTGGTCTGTACGGATCAACTACGATGCACAATATTGTTATCGTAGGCACTTCAAAATACTGTGAAAAAGTATTTATTACGAATTATTCAGATTTGTAGCATGCATTTTAAGAATACTTTACCCATCCACCGTTTAAATTGCACAAATCCGCTGTATGCTGCGTCAAAAAGGCCTGTAGACCTTGTTCACTGATGTGAACAAGCCCAACACACATTAGCAGCGCGTGGCGGAACGAGTGAAGGAGACGCACTGAATGAAAATGCATATTCACTCTCTGCAGAGGGCGCTGATGGAACAGCAGAAATGCAGCGGTTACCCCGGAAACATCCATAAACAAAGCAGCTGCGCTACCTTTTAATGTTTAAATATTTCAAACAGCCATTCAGATTTTTGTATTCAGTGTTCAGTGTTCATCACAGCACCAAATACTTAAAGAATTAAGCCTATTTATTTTCAAATCTAAACATTTTTATATTTTAATCTGGACTAGGCTTTGTTTGCATATGTTCTGATTCTGTTCATTCACACTTTACAATAAGGCTTCATTAGTTAACAAAAACGGACAATGAACAATGCTTTTAAAGCATGTATTAATCTTAGTTAATGTTAATTTCAACATTTAATAACATTATTAAAATTGTAACTGTATTATTTGATGGAGCTAAGCTAACATGAACAGTTATTAAACCTTTTATAATATGACAACACTTTTTTTTTTTTTTGCAAATTATTTCAATATTGTGATAATACCGTATACCGTGCTAAAAGCTTCAGCAATTATCGCAACATGAAAATTTGATACCGTCACATGCCTACATGTGATACGCAAAATCATATTTCTGACACCATAAAATGTCAACAACATTGTGAAATTTTCTGACTTTGATGATAATCAATAGATGGAGCAGAAAATCACTTAGAAACCATCCTGATATACAGCCCAGTAGTTCTTAAAGGATTAGTGCACTTTCAAATAAAAATTTCCTGATAATTTACTCGCCCCTATGTCATCCAAGATGTCCATGTCCTTCTTTCTTCAGTCGAAAAGAAATTAAGGTTTTTGATGAAAACATTCCAGGATTATTCTCCTTATAGTGGACTTCAATGGCCTCCAAACGGTTGAAGGTCAAAATTACAGTTTCAGTGCAGCTTCAAAGGGCTTTAAACGATACCAGACGAGGAATAAGGGTCTTATCTAGCGAAACGATCGGTCATTTTCTAAAAAAAAATCAAACTGTATATGCTTTATAAGCACAAATGATCGCATCAAAAGTGTTTCCACCAGAACGTGATTCCGTATTCTTCAAAAAGCTTACGCTGTTTGTCCTACACCTATCTTATTCAACTTACGGAGCGAACGCGGTGCCAGTTCCGTTTTTTCCATAAGTTGAATAGGGAAGGCGTAGGACATTCAGCGTAAGCTTTTTGAAGAATATGGAATCGCGTTCTGGTGGAAGCACTTGTGATGCGATCATATAAAATCAAAAAAAATTAACTGATATTTCTTTTTTTCCTCCTTAATAACTATTTTATTTTTTCTATGGTAAAGAACATACTGAATCAGAATCTTGAATCTTTTGGAATCATGGTTAATTATTTTACGATTTAACACTCCCAGTTTCTGTTAAAAAAAAAAAAACAACTTTTGAAATCAAGCAGAAATACTAAAGGAAATATGGGGCAATATGAGGCAATATTGTTGGGCAATGGCCTTTTTTAAGCCAGTAAGTTTGAGAATCACTGCTGTAGTTTCCATTCATTCATTGTACTAAATGCTAAATTCATCAACATTTATAATAACAGACTAAGACAAGGGAAAAGGTAAATAGGGATGTCCTGGAGGACCTTCCTATAGAGTTTTATGATATGCCATGTGTTTAATCGACTCACTGATAAGTAACTTTTAATACCACAGTAAATATTTGCTCAGTGATATGAATTATTTTAGATAAAGGCGGGTAATATGTCAGTGTTTCTTTTGCAGGTGATGCCATATTAAGAAACCTTGAGATAAAAGAAAATGCATTGGTATGTTGATTTATGTTTCACGTTATATATGTAATGACAATTTTTTGTGTGAAGAATATCCATTAAAGAAGACTTTCAGTGCATTTTTCTAATGCTTTGTGAACTAGTGCTCTAATGTGACTTTTATGTCTGTAACAGAGTCAACTGGACATTCCTTTCAAAGTCAGAGCAGGACACATTGGTAAGAGGAGACGGTACCTGACAGATGTTGGAGTTCAGTGTGTTGTGTTGATCTGTTTGCAGTGTACTAATATCATGATTGTTGACTTAAATTTGACTTTGTAAAACCAGTATGCACTGTCATAGCATAAAGTATGATTTTAACTCTTTCAGTGCTTATATCTGTCTTTGTCAGGTCGTTTGGAGTTGAAGATCCCTTGGAAGAACCTGTACACTCAGTCTGTGGAGGCCACGCTGGATGAAGTTTACCTGCTCATCGTGCCAACTGCTAGTAAGAGCTGCTACTTCAGCTAACCCAGACAGTTAAAGTGCCTCTATTATGCTTTTACAGGCATTACCTTTCATGTAGTGTGTAATAAAAGGTCTACAAGTTTTCAAATATCAAAGTGCAGATAAAAGGAGTTTTTGTCGCCTAAAAGAAAGTATCTGTTCACGCAGGTATAAAGTATGACGCAGAGAAGGAAGAGCGACAGCTACAGGAAGCTCGGCAGAGGGAGCTGCAGCGGATCGAGGAGACCAAACAGAAAGCTGCAGAAAAAGGTGCAGTAGATCATTTGAGCTCACTTTCCTTGTACGTGGAGACAGATGACATACATTTGCATTTGTGTCTTTGAATTCAGAGAATCCAAAGGCAGAGAAACAGGACACATTTGTGGAGAAACTGGTTACACAGGTGATCAAAAACCTGCAGGTGAAAATATCCAACATACACGTCCGCTATGAGGATGATGTGAGTACTTCTGACATTTTCTGCAGCTTCTTCTAGTTGGAGCTTTAATGTACTAAAATCTGTGATATATGTTCTTCTGTGTTTACATCTTTGAATGTGCTTTATCATTCATATGGCATGAAGTGTTGCAGACTTTTTAGTAAATTCTGTGTGTATTAGCGCTTAATATTTACCCTTACTTTCTCAATGTCAAACATGTTTTCAGGTCACCAATCCCAGTGCTCCGCTCTCATTCGGAGTGTCCCTGCAGAACCTCAGTCTCCAGGTGTGCCAGTAATTTCATGCAAAATAAAATAATTAAATTATGACTTTATTGGATGAATCGTATTTCACACCAAACTCAAGAAATAATAAGAGATAATAGTATTATATATATTTTTTTTTTGCATAAGGACAGTAAAGCCTATTTTCTTTTTTTAATATATTGATTTATATTATTTCTTAATAATATAAAATATAATAAGCAATATAGCATATTTAATAAATACTATAAAACTAAATATTAAACAAAAAATATACAATATGTTAATTTGAATAGAATTAAATATTAACTTATTATTATGTAAATATATTAAATATTCCTAAAAAATCTAAAACTTTAAAATGTATAATATTTAATATTTAGTGCTGTCAAAGTGATTAATCGCGATTAAGCGCATCTAACATAAAAGTCTGTAAATATTTAATATGTGTGCGTGTGTGTATATAAATATATATATATGTAATGAAGAACGTAGTAATGGAGGAACGTTAAGTCACTTCATTGAAGCTTATTGTATTATGTAGAGTAGAGAATTATGGTATTATGAGAGAGAGATCGACTAAACGAGTGTATTACCTGCATCTGATATGGCATTCGTTCTTTAGGTTGATGTTCATAATATTCTAAATTCTATTTATAAAAATATCTGTTTGATTGCCCACTGAGGAAAGCAATATCTTTGTCCTTTTCCCATGACAGCGCTAAAACAACTTCCTTGTTTAAAACCTTTTTTTTCTTCTTGTTTACACCCAGTCCCTTTCAATTTGCTACTGACTCACTCATAAAGACCATCTTTGCTGCCATCTAAAGACGTAATAATGTAACTTTCACTGAAGTCCATATCACTAACAGACCCTTTCTCAATCGCAAATACGGCATATTGTTTATATAAAATAATATTTATTGAACAACAATATTTAAATGAACAATAATAGCCATTATAAAAGACAACAGGAAATAAACACAAGCAAACAATTCAGTCAAACATGCAAAAGTAGCGCGCTAGTACAGGATTTAGCCAAAATATAAAGTTATGAAACTTAATTTTCCCCTTAACCTAAATCGATTTCCTATGGAACAAGTAATAGATCAATAAGACCAAAGATTGCCTGTTTGATATACCCCAAGTGAATTATATCTAGTTTAACCACTATCTACATAAGAGCCAGCGGCAATTCCCGAAGGACTGGTTGAGATGAAGCTGTTCTCGGCGGGTACACGAGCACTGAATGGTCGCTGACGGCGTGGAGCTTGCATCACCGAAAATGTCTAAACAAATTGTAAAATATGTTTATGTGTGAGTCACATAATTGAGGTCTAAATAACTATGTTCTCGCCTTAAAAACTGCATTCTGTGACACAACAACAGTAGTATTTTGTAAAAAAATATAGTGGATTTGTCCAACCGCCATGACAGTCGCCACAAGCGGAGTGATACAAACAGTGAAACGGTTCCAGTGCTGAAACTGGAGGAATATCGCATGCTTGTAAAGGCTCTCAGCCAATCAGATTCTATTTGTAATATTTATTATGCATCCCACACTTAATATATTGTTTTATAAATATATAGTTTTTGGTGGTGAAATACAACTTAACTATGTTTGTCTGTGTCATTTTTGTTCAATTTTCCAGACAGCTGATCAGAATTGGAACCCATGTCTTCTGGATGAGAAAGCCAAGCTGTTTTTTAAGGTTTAAAACTTGTCTTTTTCACTTTCACTGTTATGAGAAGCAAAGTTAACTAGTATTATTCACTAATGCCGCTTGTTACTTCATTTAGCTCGTACGTTTGGACAATCTGTTTGCGTACTGGAATGTGAATTCAGAGCTGTACTCCAACCACGTCCCTGATGAGGCTCTGGTAGGTCTTCACATTTCCATTTGACCCAACTTTAAATCTTAGGAAAAGAAATCTCCCATCTTCATTGTTTGTGCATTTGTATTTTTCATAGCGATATATGAAGCACAGTGTAGCTGTCCAGAACGCCATCCCTCAGGATTATCATTTCAGTGAGCTCCTTCTTGCGTTCATTCACAAATGTGTGTGTTGTGTTTTCTCTGTAAAATACAAACCAACTATGTTTTTGCACTTTGCTGCTTTAGTCTTTCGTCCAATATCTGCGAAAGCCAAGCTGCGCATGAATCCTCGCTCCGATGTGGACTTCTCCTCTCCGAAAGTGGACCTAGTGGTCAGCCTCGCTGAGGTGGCTATTGAACTTAGCCGGCCACAGGTGTGGAAAATGTCTGTTTAATTTTGTCCAATTCAGCGAACAAATAATCACAAATCATTTATATGACTTTATGGCGTTTTCTTAGTATGTCAGCATTCTGGAGCTGTTGGGCTCGGTGGATATGATGACCCGTAACCTCCCATACAGGAAGTATCGTCCACATGTGCCGGTTCACACTAATGCTCATCAATGGTAAGTGCATTTTGAGTCGGATAATTCAGTTTGTACTTGTTTAATTCGGTGAGGTTCTGTACTTTCTGTATTTGTGGTTATCGTAGGTGGCGATATGTGATCACAGGCGTTCTGGAGGTCAACATCAAGCCCCGCCTTCACATGTGGTCATGGAAACATATCCGACACCATCGGCAACATGTGAAAAAGTACAGAGAGATCTATAAGAACAAAATCACCAGTAAGAAACCTTCAGAGAGTCTGCTGAAGGAGCTTGAGGTGGGTGAGCACTGAGCACGCTCAGTAAAGGGATAGTTCACTCACTAGGGAAAATTCTGCCATTATTTACTCGCGCTCATGTCGTTCCAGGCTGTGATTTTTCTTCTTTTTCTGATGAGCACAAAATGAGAAATACTGCTTTTTTGTTTTGTTGTTTTGACAGCCATGGTCAGGGTGAAGGGTGAACTGGCAAATATGGCTGTGTTTTTGTTTGGTTTTGGTTTGTTGTTTTGTTTTGGAGTTTGACAGTTGTGGTCAATATGAACTGAATTTGTGAAATGGCAAATAAGGCTGCGGTTTGGTTTGGTTTGGTTTGGTTTGGTTTGGTTTGTTTTGTTTTGTTTTGTTTTGATAGCCATGTTCACTAGACTGTGGGCAGTTGTGGCCTCATGGTTAGAGAGTTGGACTTGCAACCCAAAGGTTGCAGGTTCGAGTCTCAGTACCGGCTAGAATTGTAGATGGGGGAGTGAATGAACAACGCTCTCTCATTACTTACAACTGAGGTGCCCTTTAGAAAGACACCTAACCCCCCAGTCGCTCCCCGCGTGCTGCAGCAAATGGATGCCCACTGCTCCGTGTGTGTGTTCAATACTCACTGTTGTGTGTGTGTGTGTGCACTTGGATGGGTGAAATGCAGAACACAAATTCTATGGGACACCACACTTGGCCACACGTCACGTCACTTTCACTATGAACAGTAAACTGACAAACATGGCTGTGTTTTTGTCTGCTTTGTTTTGGTTTGGTTTTGGTTTGTTGTTTCAGTTTTGTAGTTTGACAGTTGTTGTCACTATGAACTGTATTTGTGAAATGGCAAATAAGGCAGTGGTTTTGTTTTTTTTTGACAGTCATGGTCACCATGAACAGTGAACTGACAAACATGGCTGTGTTTTTGTCTGCTTTGTTTTGCTTGTTTGTTTTTGGTTTGTTGTTTTGTTTTGGAGTTTGACAGCCATGGTCACTATGAATGGTGAACTGGCAAAAATGTTGGTGTTTTTGTTTGCTTTGTAGTTTGATAGTTGTGGTCAATATGAACTGTATTTGTGAAATGGCAAATAAGGCTATGGTTGTGGTTTTGTTTTGTTTTGACAGCCATGGACACTACGAATAGTATTTGTGAAATAGCAAAAATGGCTGTGTTTTTGTTTGCTTTGTTTTGTCAAAGCAAACTGTTTTGTCAGAGCCGTGGTCACTATTAAAGGTGGGATCAGTAGATTTTGAACAACGCTGTTGGACATATGTTGATATTTGAAATCAACCCAAACAAAGCCACCCCTCTCTTCATTGCTCCGCCTCCAAAACTCACACTCCAATACTAACCACCCTGCTCCGAGTCAGTCTCGAACCCCGGCCCGATCGCTGCTGGCATGCGAGGCGAGTGCACTGACAATGACGCTAAACACTGCATTCTCTAGCGGTCATCAGCGTGCAGTAGTTTAACTGCAAAACTCTCACTATCTGGCCACTGTTACACACGCAATGTGAGTGGATGTCTGTTTATCACAGCTGACAGGCTACAAAATACTTCACGAAAATAAAGCGCAGAAGATGAACGAACGACAAGGAAGCTCAAAAAATGAACGTACAATACACAAGAGTAAATACAAACAAGAGTTCGTTGTTAATCGCCAACAGCACAGCAGCTCCAGACAATCAAAACCGTGTTACTCGCATGAGAAGCGGGATCAAAGCAGCCTCCGTGTCTGTTTTCAGCCCTTCCCTCTTAGCTCTCTCCAGCGCTGTAAAGCTTTTCTAACATTAACACGGGTCCTAAAGCGCTTGCCCAGTCATAAACCTTCATTCCAGTGATATTCTTTTGAGCTCTTTTGTATTGTGTCCCATCTCTCGTTCTGCATTTTTTCTCCTTTTTTTTTCTTTCTTCTTTTTTCTTATTTTCAAATCTCCCTCTTGCTCGTTCTCTGTCCTCAACCGTTATACGCCCCTTAATGCTGATTGGTCAGACGTTTGTTGCTGGTGTCGGCCCGACTAACTTACAAACAGTGTATTTGGAACAATACACACCCCACCTTTAATGTTGAACCGGGAAATATGGCTGTGTTTTTGTTTAGTTTGATTTTGGTTTGTTGTTTTGTTTTAGAGTTTGACAGTCATGGTCACTATGACCGGTGAACTGGAAAATATAGCTGTTGTTTAGTTTTTTGTTTTGTTTTGTTTTTTGATTTGTTTTGTTTTGTCAGCCATGGACATTATGAATGCTGAACTGGCAAATTCTCAGAAAAATTCTCCTTTTATGTTAAAACAATAACAACATATTGGTTTGGAATGACATGAGAGTGTGTTTTAATTTTTAGGGTAACTTTAGAATACATATTCACAAATTCTTGTATTCTTGTATCTACTTTACATTAAAAAAAAGCAATATTACATACATAGTTACTTTTCACAGTTCAATTTACAGTACTCAAAATAGTAACCTTCCATGAATCTGGTGTGTTCTGTTCAGAATAGATCATTTTTAACACCTTTTAATTAAGCTTAAAATGTGGCAAAAACCAATTAAGTCTGTTGTCATTTCTGTGAACGCTCTGTTTTGAGCATAACCTTGTTGCTTTTGTTCATCCTTAAGGACACAGAAAGAACCCTGGATATATTCAACATCACAATGGCGAGACAGCAAGCTGAGATGGAGGTGACGTGACATCAGTTTCCCACTTGACTCCTATAATATTGTATAGATCATTTGAATCCTTAACACAGTGTGGATCATATAGCTGGAAGTGTGTTCTGTAGCTCAGCTGGTAGAATGTGAAGCTAGCAAAGTGAAGGTCTTCTCTAGTTTCTAATTGAACCACACCTGTTGACTCTCGCATATTCTGTCGCTGGTGTTGTAGGCCACAAAGGCGGGCTTCAGGATATACCGTCCTGGGGTGAAGGTGGAGGAAGAACAGTCACAGGGATGGTTCGGCTGGATGTGGAACTGGTCTGGAGACAGTGAAACACAAACCAAAGATGTCAAGACAGGAGGTTTGACTGCGTTCTGTATCTGTGTAGTACGGCAAAACTAGTCCTGCACAGAATCTGTGCTCTAGAATTCCACGGAACGCTCAGCAGATTCCTAATGTTCCACAGAATTCCATATATTGATGTAGAGCTGTTTCTGATAGATTTGTGTCCTCCTGTTTCATATCTCTCAGGTTTTGATGAGCTAATGACCCCAGCAGAAAAAGCCAAACTGTACGCTGCCATTGGATACAGCGAGACAGCCGTCAATCCTAACCTGCCAAAAAATGTTAGTGACAAACAATCATAACATATATAAATCCAGTTTCCTCTTATAGATTTAATTTAGTGTCAGTACAAGACATTTTCCTCAACTTGACTTAATAATGGTTTATATATGTGTGCACTACTGTTCCAAAAGTTTGGAATCTTTACAATGTGTTTTTTGAAAGAAGCCTCTTACACTGTTTCCTAACCAGAAGTGATGCGTTAAGATTTGAGCGACAAGCAATTAGTCTGTCCACACCAGACATGACACGACTATGAGACATGACAAAATCAATCAAAAATCACAGCCAATCAGAAGAGCGTGTGGGCGGAGTCTCTCTGCAACACTTGCAGCGCAATGGATAAATACATAGTCAAATTCATAAATATTATTAGGGCTGTCATTTTAACACGTTAATTAGATTAAATAATCACTGTGAAAAATAACATGTTAAAATTATTAACATATTTAATGCACTTGCCCCGCCTCAGACCTACATAGGTCATCTGACATTTCATACAGTTGATTGATGATTATGAATAAGAAACAGGGCAACAACTCTGCGTGATGGAGCCTATAGAATGTAGCTAGAATGTCCCTAAAATCAAGATATGGGGCAAAAAAATGCCCCTATTTGAGTTTTTGTCTAACATTTACATCCAATGATATAGGCTAGTTAAGCTATATCACACGAGTAACGAGTGCAGTATCACATGAGTGCTGTTTTTCTGTCCAGAAAAGCAAATGTGATACTGATTTTATACAACAGTTCAATAAATAAGAAGTTAATAGGCCTATTTTGTTATTTTAGACACAATATTGTCTGTTTTGCTCAATTTTGCCAACAAAAATATGAAGACAAAGCAGAAGTGTTCATCTCCGAGCAACACGCAGCGGCATTTCTTTTTTGAATGCTCGTTTCGGGTGAACCATTAGGCTTGTTGGACTTGAAGCGGCGCTGCACATGACTTAATCATTAAAGAGTTAGTTCACCCAAAAATGAAAATAATGTCATTAATTACTCACCCTCATGTCGTTCTAGACCCGTAAGACCTTCGTTGATCTTCAGAACACAAATTAAGATATTTTGATTAAATCCGATGGCTCAGTGAGGCCTGCATTCACAGCAAGATAATTAACACTTTCAGTGCCCAGAAAGCTACTAAAGACATATTTAAAACAGTTCATGTGAGTTCAGTGTTTCCACCTTAATATTATAAAGCGACGAGAATATTTTTGTGTGCCAAAAAAACAAAATAACGATTTTTTAACAATATAGTGATGGGGCGATTGTTTTGAAATCGGCCCATATAGATACTGTTAAAAAATTGTTATTTTGTTTAGAGAGGAAGTGTCATTGCTTTGAATGCAGGCCTCACTGAGCCATCGGATTTAATAAAAATATCTTAATTTGTGTTCTGAAGATGAATGAAGGTCTTACTGGTGTAGAACGACATGAGGGTGAGTAATTAATGACATTTTCATTTTTGGGTGAACTAACCCTTTAAGACATTTACTGCCACCTACTGGCAGTTTTAGTTTTTTATTTAGAGTATAATTTTATTTAAAAAAAATTCATAATAAAAACAAAAATGAAAATTCAGTCATTATTTACTTTCTTGCTGAAGCTACTTTTTGTAATGTCTGTTTGGTGCTTTACACAATGATGACTTTAAGTTATCTTTTGGGAGTAATTTCTCAGCCAAATTTGATGTGTGATTAATTTGCGATTAATTATATTAATTAATCGCCACATCATGTAAT
This sequence comes from Ctenopharyngodon idella, assembly GCF_019924925.1. Classification (NCBI taxonomy): domain Eukaryota; kingdom Metazoa; phylum Chordata; class Actinopteri; order Cypriniformes; family Xenocyprididae; genus Ctenopharyngodon; species Ctenopharyngodon idella. The sequence continues at coordinate 1,669,850 of NC_067227.1, forward strand.
TAATTAGATTAAAAAATATATAAATATACTGAGTGACTGAAACAATCTCGGTCATAGAATATACTTGCTCTTTCACAGTTTGAACGTTCTTGTTTCATTTAATTTATTTTCAACGTCTGAGATTGCTTTTAGTATGGTATGGATATAAAGGACACGCAAAATGATATCACATGATGATATCTAACTCACATTAGACGCTTTTAACATTTAATAAAGCACACTAACAGTACACGAGATTACCATTGTCATACTCTGTTTGTTGTTGCTCAAGCTGCAACGTCGCAGAAATAGGAAACCGTTTCTAAAATAGAATCGGAAAAAATTATATAATCCAAAAACTGATTAAAATGGGAAAGATACTTTTTATTGTATGTCCCCAAGCACTGATGGTGCAAGGACCCTAATGGAACTTTTTGATTTATTATTATTTATTACAATTTAAAATAAATGTTTTTATATTTGAATATATAGTAAAATGTAATTTATTCCTGTGATCAAAGCTGAATTTTCAGCATCATTACTCCAGTCTTCAGTGTCACATGATCCTTCAGAAATCATTCTAATATGATCATTTGATACTCAAGAAACATTTATGATTATTATCAGTGTTGAAAACAGTTGTGCTGCTTCATATTTATGTGGAAACTGATACGTTTTGAGCAAAATATATTGTTTGTAAAAATGTATAAGTCTTTACTCTTACTTTTCTGTCATCAATTTAATGCATCCTTGCTGAATAAATCGATTCTTTCTTTCTTTCAAGAAACTTTTGAACAGTAGTGTACACACATAAAATATTGATCTGATTAATAAGTGCAATTTTTTGCCTTCTTTTGTAAGCAGGACATTCCAGTCCATTGAAACTATACAACTTAAGAGGTTTAACTTCATGTAAAGCATCACCCCTCTGACTCATATATTTGTTTGCAGTTTGAAAATATGAAGATAAATTTCCAGCTTCTCCGCCTGTCCCTGTCGATCAAAGAGAGCCGAGAGAAGCCGGAGATAATCAAACTGTCCGTCATCGATCTGAAAGCCATGCTGGCTCAAAGACCTGCGGCTCAAGCAATAAAGTACTGTGTTCTCAATTCATATCATCTCCTTCACCCTCCGTCTAATTTTTGTTAACCATTTCTTTATTACGATTATTAAATGCTTGCCACTTTTATTTTATTTGAAGGAATGTTCTGTGTTCAGTACAACTTAGTGTGACACTTGCTGTTGGTTACCCCAGAAAATACTTTCAATTTGTTCCTCAGTTTGTGAAACAAGCACAAAACTTGTTTACAGTAATGCACTTACAGTGGAAGTCTATGGGGCAAGACATTGCTCTGGAATAAATCTTGCAGTAACTTTCTCATGATGCGCACATGGACACCAGAAAGGAAATGTTAGAGAAAATGTACAGAAGAATTAATATAAGTGTTTTAGAAAGGTGCACATTTGGCTTTTTAACCCTTCAGAATGTCGTCACATAGACTTCCTTTGTGAGAACGTTAGAGTAAATATAATTTTTGTTTGTTTGTTGTTTAAACTGCTCTTGTTTGATATAATGTGTGTTTTTTTTCAGGATCTCTGCTCAGCTGTCAGCGTTTGAAGTGTCTGGTCTCCCACGAGGCAAGTCGGCCCCCATCCTGCTGTCACCACGTCATGTGGAAGGGATGAAGGATAGGAATCTTTTGAACCTCATGTTCGAGACGAACCCGCTGGACGCGAGTGTGGACCAGAGACTCCGCATCGAGTCCCAGGCGCTGGAGATAATCTATGACGCTGTGAGTGTGAGGACGAATCTCTCTATGCCAGGGATTCACAAACCTTTTTTTTTTTTTTTTGTCAGCTGAACCCATCTGACATACAATATTTTCTTGAAGTACCTGAGATTTCAAAGTTCAATAATTTAACAACACATTTGCATAATCAGTTTTCTGATGTTGGTTAATGACATGACATGACATGACATGACATGGATGGATAGTGGCATGTTTATTAAGTGTTTTGTTCTTTTTGTAGATGACAGTGAACAGTATGTCAGCTTTCTTCATGCCTCCAAAAGACCTGCAGCTGGATGAACTGACCAACGCCACCCTCATGAAGCTGGAGCATTTCAGAGACAAGACCTCCACAGGTGTGTGCCGATTCACATGCCATGTACTTTTACATGTTTGCTAGACAGTCGGCAGTTCTTGGCCAGAATAAGCTGCAATGTGGAGCATGCTGATAGGCAAGGGTCGAAGCTCTCATAACTGCAGATTTCCTATACAATAATAAAAATGTATTTATTATTTATCAAATTGTACCTTTTTATCTGTGGTTATTAAAGGGTTAGTTCACCCAAATATGTAAATTCTGTCATTAATTACTCACCCTCATGTCGTTCCACACACGTAAGACCTTCGTTCATCTTCAAAACACAAATTAAGATATTTTTGATAAAATCTGATGGCTCAGTGAGGCCTCCATTGCCAGCAAGATAATTAACACTTTCAGATGCCCAGAAAATTACTAAAGACGTATTTAAAACAGTTCATGTGACTACAGTGGTTCAACCTTAATGTTATGAAGCGACGAGAATATTTTTTGTGTGCCAAAATAATGACTTTATTCAACAATATCTAGTGATGGGTGATTTCAAAACACTGCTTCATGAAGCTTCAAAGCATTACGAATCTTTTGTTTCGAATCAGTGGTTCGGAACGTGTATCAAACTGCCAAAGTCACGCCCCCCAGTGGTGAACCATTGAAATTTTGAAACGCTTATGATGTAACGATGTCTCATTTTCTGAAATCACGTGACTTTGGCAGTTTGACTTTGGCAGATTAATTTGTGCTCTGAAGATGAACGAAGGTCTTACGGGTGTGGAACGACATGAGAGTGAGTAATTAATGACAGAATTTTCATTTTTTGTTGAACTAACCCTTTAAATAGTAGCTAGTACTAAAACAGTATTGTTCATTGTTGACAGGACTGATGTACATCATTGAGACTCAGAAGGTTCTTGATCTGAAGATAAACTTCATGGCCTCGTATGTCATTGTACCAGAAAACGGCTTTTATGACCCCAAACACAACCTTGCCATTCTGGATTTGGGTAATTTCCAGGTAAAAACAGCTTACTGTCAGTACTAGGGGTGTAACGGTACATGTATTCATCCCAAACCATTATGGTACAGACGTCACGGGTCATGCAGTCACACAACAATACAGTCAGTCACAGGTGATCCACACTCCAATCCAGAAGGGGGCATGCGCTGTGATGCAACGCTGATTGCTAACCACCACAACAGGAAAAAGAGCAGAAGAAGAAGAGACGATATGTGTACCAACCCAAAACAAGTCTGTGTCCGAAATCGCCCCATACCCTTAAATAGGGCACTATTTGAGGGGACAGCCATTTGTAGTGGTGTCCGAAACCATAGTGGACGATGTTGAATGCACTCATTCAATCCCACAATGCACCGCAATAACGAGTGTACAACCGATGCACACTCGGCGGCTAGAGAATACCCATAATGCACTGTGAGAGTCGCGCGCTGAATGAATTCCTGCGCCTCGCCAGGAGATGGCGCCCGCAGCTGAATCAATCATCCATTCATTTTCCAAACCGCGCTGATCCAGCATTATCATACAGGTATAAATTCCTTTTTAATTAATCATTAAATCGTTTAAAAGGTTTGAACATGCTAGTTCAACATAAATATTCATTACTATTGGAGCTGCCAGTTTGCTACATTTCAAAAGATTATTAAACAGTAGCACAAACTATGCGAAATCGGCAGCCCTTCCGGTTCACTCAGTGTCCGAATTCACTCACTCGTTTCATTCACTCCTTCAAGTGGACTATATTAGTGGAGTAATGTAGGGAATAGTGAATGAGGGTGATTTCGAACACAGCACAAGAGTTCAGATGGCACACAAGAGCTTGCTATACACTGATTTTCAATTAATTTTTGTGACGCGCTCCTGCTGCTCCACAAACTTTACGGAAAGGAAACTGGGATGGCAGAAAGCGGCATCCTGTTTGTTTTCTTCATTTTACAAAAGCACAATGTTTTATTTTTATTGTGTGTACAAAAATAAAAATAGACCCTTTAGCAGTTTTCGAATGATGTCTTAATCTTATCTTAATTTGTTTCCGCTGTTGTAATGAGATAAAATCATTTGTCATTGGGCCAATTTGTGTCATGGAAGCATCTACAGTCCAGTTAAGAAATATGCATTTCCTGGAAATTGGAAGCCTCAGGTGCCGCTTCACTCGCTGTCTCCTCCTGGAAAGGTGAAGTAGGCTCAGATGTAGATGGCACATCTCGCTCATCTTTCGGTGATTTCTTGAAAAAGCATAATATTGAACTTTGTGCATCTGCCATTTTCCTTTTTGAAGTGGTTTCAGTCATATTTCAAGCAATTCAAAACCATCATGGTGAACTTTGTGCATCTGAAGCGTCTCAGCTGAAGGAAATGATACATTATGTATCAGCTTTAATATATTGGCTAAATTTTCTTATCTGATCGATAACGATAACATTAAAAATGATCATATATCAGCCGATACGATACGGTGGCCGATATATCATGCATCCCTAGTAAATATAGTTGTCTTTATATTTTAAAAAGTAATAATTGGTTAAAAATGTGCATTTGTTGTGTGCAGATGTCCAGTCAGAGCAGAGCCAACCTGCCTCAGCTGTCTGCGGTCAGCAGCACTATCGAGGACATCATGTCTCGAGCGTATGACAGCTTTGATGTGCAGCTGAGCAGTTTACAGTTCCTCTACACCAAAGCAGGTGCGCACACATGCACAATAACTGATCAAATGTAGACATTACAGGGCTGTAAACATGCTGTGTGTCGTTCAGGTGGTGACTGGAAGTGGGCTCGTCCGCTGAGGCAGTCTGCTTTCCACATCCTGGAGCCTGTAGACCTGAAGATGGTCTTCAGCCGAGCCATGGTGGTGACGGACGCAAGAATGCCAAAGTAAGGAGGAATTTCCCTGTCTGGGGTCCAGGTCTTTTTATTCACACATCACATATTATGCATTGACGTATTTGTACCTAATGTTTTTTTGTTTTCAGGTTTAAGATTTATGGTGAACTCCCTCTGCTGTCTCTGCGTATCTCTGATGATAAAGTGCGTGGCGTCCTGGCGTTGCTCAGCAGCATTCCACTTCCTGAGAGCCGCCCTGCCCCTCAGACTAGAGCGCCACAGGTTACACCCAAGGTAATTAAAAGAATGCTTATGTGCAGGGCTTTACGTTAACTTTTTTACAGAGGTTGAAAGTTGTGTAGCACAGGCCACACAATTGTAGCACAAGTATAAAATGTCTGTTACCATCTCTGAAAACAACCACAAGTAGTGCAGTTCATCACTTAAACATGCATGGGATCAGTGTTGGGGAAAGTTACTTTTAAAAGTAATGCATTACAATATTGCGTTACTCCCTAAAAAAGTAACTAATTGCTTTACTTAGTTACTTTTTATGGAAAGTAATGCGTTACATTACTTTTGCATTACTTTTTCTCATCTGGGCGTGGCTTGCTTGTTTGTTTTTTAATAACAACAAAAAAGTTCTATTTTTTGGCAAACATTCAGGCCCTTTCACACCAAAAGTGAAATGAATACGCCTCAGGCTGAAGGAAGTGCATATTTATGCCTGTACAGTAGACGGCGCAGCTCAAACAAACCTGCTATTCTGGATCAAAGAAGAATAGGACACAGGAGAAAGGAGTTAAACACTCTTATTTCTAAATCTAATCTAAAGTCATTTTTGCTTATTAGTATGGTTGAATTGGATCATTGAAGGTCAGCAGCAAAGACATTGGTTAATAAAGTGAGATTAAATACATAAAGTATGTTGTTTAATTTAAAATATTTTATTATTACAGTTTGCATTTCACTGTTTTTATTGATTTTGAGGAATACTGAATGTTTTTGTGCAAGTGAGATGAGTAAATGCATGTTCACATTTAGTCTAGAACTACAATAACCATCATGTTTACACACAACACCTCTGCACTTTATTTCAGAGTCCTGCACGGGTCCTGTTTGATAAACCTGCACCCGCAGTTATTAACAGCACACCCGACCCGATATCCGACAGAAACACTAATTTTAGCCCATACCCGACCTGACCTGTTTGACATAAAAACCGCAACCCGACCCACACCCGCATTAAATCTCCTTCATGACATGAGGTAGACAAAAATCATTTTCTCATGTAGCCTAACACAAGCAATAAAACCAACATTAGGCATTCTATGTCGCTGCATTTAATTAAACATTGCATTAAACAACACAAGTAAAATAATAGAACAAAGAATGTTTTAGTAGGGCTATTTAACTGTAAGCTTAAAGCTAGTAAATATTTTATCAGATTCACTCAGCATTTAAACGCAGTTGTCTCTTCTGAAACTCAGCAGTGTTTACCTGGCCGCTGGTCCTCTTTGTAGCAGCACAAAAAATATTCTAAAACTTTTATTCACATTGTGAATAGCCTATATTAAATACATAAAGCGAGCAAAGCGTGCTCCCTTTAATATAGCTTTCAATCAGATGCAGCGCGATTGGCTACAATGCTCAGCGCTGCAAATCCTGCTGTAATTAGAAGCCTTTAACAGTCTTCAGACAGCGCGTGAACACAAATAAGCACGGGACCATTTGAAAGCAGCTGTCAAATGCACCGAATTGAGTTGGAATAGTCTTGGCTATTGGACCCGCAGTCCACCCGTGCCTATCGCGTGTCCGCACCGCACCCGACACGAAAATATTATTCCACCCGTTACATAAAATTTGCAGCCTGCAGGACTCTGCTTTATTTCTCTCAACATGGGGACAGGAGAGCTATCAGTCAATGAATGTAACTTGCATTACAGATATTTTGTTGTAAATTGAAAAAGTAATGTGTTACTTTACTAGTTATTTGGAAAAAGTAATCTGAGTTTGCAACTGAAGTTACTTGTTATGCGTTACCTCCAACACTGACTGTGACTGACAAAGGACATTAATATTCCATACAGGGCACACAAAATACAAACCTTAACAAGAAATGTTTTCACACAAACATTTTTTCTGCAGGAACGCAACACCTCTTGCTTAACATCAATTTTGTTTTATCACTATTCACAATACAAACAACATCCACCCATTTTGGGTGAGCACTTGAAAATACAGCTTCATTTTCCTATAAATCATTAGAAAGGTCTAAAGTTTTATTATAAAGTATTAAAATTATCACGAAAAAAATCTGTGACTGTAATTTCTTAACTTTCGTGAGGAAATCTTATGCATCCACTGGGAGAAAAAAAAACTTTCTTCTCTACACTGGAGAAAAACTTATGGATTCACATACGTTTACTTCAAATTTCTTTAGAGAGAAGTATTATTTTTCCTATTTTTACCCAAAATGGGGTGTTGTGAGCATTAGTGAGTACACACATGTAATGTAACGTCTGTTTCATTCATACTCGTAGTGGGAGGGCGCCCTTGTGCAGAAAGTCCACAAGTGAGACTTGTGATGTTCCAGGAAATCCCTTATATTGACAAAGGCATCCAGCTATCACTGTAGCTGAATAAAATGCAGAGAGAGATGTTTTGACTGATGAAACATGAACACAATAAACATATGATTGTGACAATATATTGTTTATCTGTGTTCTACTAGATTTTTCTAGATAGTTATAATGCGATGCTAATCGACATAGCCTTTATCACTGTATAGAATACTGTAAAATAATATAATTTCTGCCTCATTCTATTATATGAAGCCACGTCAGATCGCAAAAGGAAGTTATTTCAAACACTCAACTGACGTTATGAAGTGAGTTTGGAGTAAAAGCATGTCATTAAATGTTGTCTTTTGCTGGACAACAGGTTGTAAATGCTTATCATGTTTGGAAAGATGTTTGGCGCAATGTTTTGCTTGCCAAGTGCACCTTATAAGTGACTCAAATTCAAAGCGCTTCCAGAAATGGACTCCTAGATTAATCTCACACACAAAGAAGCACACAACAAACTCAAACGACACACAAACAAGCGGCTCTGTTTCACTCACACATTCATTTTTTTGTAGCACGTGCGACATGATATATGTCGCACTGTAAAGCCCTGCTTATGGGTGTCTTATTAGACAAATGTAGTTATGGCAAACTGACCTTTGGGCAGTTGTTTGACTCTAAATAATAACATTTAATTCAACAAAGGATGGATGTGGAGTATTGAAATTAAACTATATTGAGGAAATAAAATATTACACAAACAAAATACTGTATGTGCATTATCAGGTGAAATGGCTGTCACTAGATTAGATCAGGAAATACAACTTCATCTGCTACCAATATTATTTTAGTATTATTTATGTACTATTATAGTATTTATGTATATTTTGATTTTTTTTTATATTTTTTATTTTAATTTTAGTAAGTTTTAGTAATTTTTGTTATTTCATATTAGTAATTGAATATTTTTTAATATTTCCTTTAACTTAAATTTGTATTTATTTTAGTTTTAGTAATTTTTGTACTTCAACTTCAAAATTATTTTATTTCAATCAGTTGCCAAGGGTAACTAATTTCTAATTTTAATGTTTTTTAAAGTTTCTTTAAGTTTTCATCAAACTCAATCATTGATTTTCATTTTTATATTTCAGCTTTATTTCAAATAACAAAAACTCGTTTTAGATAACAGTAACAACTATCTGTTATGGGGTAGCAGTGATCATCTGATGCCTGTAATCTCAAATATTAAGGCTAATTAAATATTAGAGAAAAAAAAAAAAAAAAAAAAAAAAAAAAAAAAATATATATATATATATAAATTTTTATTTCCCCCACAATTACTGGCAATCTTCATTTGAAGAATTTCAGTGTTGTCACGATTTATAAAATCTCAAGGTTAATTTTTTATTTCATATCTTTCTTTTAATAAATCATTCAAAAAGATAAATGAAACTGCATAGTTTGGTCCCTGATAAACTTGATAAACCAGGTATTTGGCTTTTTTGATTGGGCTGAGTATTAATACCCGATTCAGATCACAAGCTTTTGATTCAGATCAATATAATTCTGATTCATTTGGACAGATGTCCATTTTGTTTGCAAATGAGATTTTCTAGCAGCTATGTGATTCTTTTTGCATTTTCACATTAGGCCTCCAAACAAGTGAACACGCCTCAGCTCACCCCCCGAAGACCAGCCATAGATGACCTGCGTGCGTCCATCATATATGGCTCAGGTCAGACACACATCCATACTGTACAAACAGAGATAGAGTTACATTCACATGACTGAACATCAGTGATCTAATATAGAGATCTACTCTATAAATCCAATATCACCACATTAAACCACTGTCTTTACGTCTTTTTCAGAGGAGGAGTTGTTCTTCGATGCCCCTAGTTCACCGATAGAGGACCTGCCGTTCTTTGAGGCCTCATCTGACTCTCTGCAGGGCTCTGCCTCTGATAAGCGTATGTCCATGGTGCTGAAAGACCCCAAGAAAAACATGACCGAGTTCCTCTTGACATTTGAGATCAACAAGGTCTGATTATGTCCTTGAGCATTTAGTTATCTTTTCTTTCCTTATAGAGATGATAACAGATATGTGTGTGTAAATAAGGTTCATTTAAAAATTGTCTTAACATTTCAAGGTTCCTCCAATCATTCTTTTCTCTCTTTTGTTCCTTTGTTCTAGCTTTCCATTCAGCTGTGTCGCTTGTCACGTGGACAGGAAGTAAGCGTTCTGCATCTGTTCATTGATGGATTAGGGACAGAACTTAAACTTCGCACATTTGATATGTCATCAAACACTTTCCTGCGTGAGATCTGCCTTGAGTGTTCAGAGTACTTGGGTAAGTGCAATGCGCATACACTGTTCAAAAAAATGTATTTTTGAAAGAAAGAAATTTATACTTTGATGTTTTCAACATTGATGTTTGTGTGAAGACTCTGAGGACAAGAAAGTTCACCTTATCACCACTCTGGACAATAGTGAGGAAGATCTGCTCACTCTGGAGTACGTCAAGGTACATTAGCTTTATCATATTTACGTGTCATTTTCCTTTAGGTTCAGGTACTCTTTATGTACAAGAGCCGTTTGTCATCAACATGTTCTGTACATTGTAAAGCATCAAAGCGAATCTCTCGGACAGTTTTCTTAGTTGTGGCGGTGTTTCTCAGCTTGTGGGTTTTAAAAGCCTAGTTGGATGCCTCTTTATGTAATAATCATTTTAGCTTTAATAAGCCAAACATTAACACGAAATTAAACCTGAAAAGAGACTAGTGACTCATGATGCTTGACTCATTTTACCATTTATTGTTATTGTTTTATAATGTTTCCTGGGGTGCACTTATAATGTTAATATGCTTTTTACATTAAAAATTGTCATAATTTAGAAATAAAAGGCATTTTTAGCCGATTTTAGCCCTCTTATTTGAAAGTTCTGTTTGAAGGGGCGCGTCTTCTGTAAGACTTCAGTGTAAACGCCCACTGCTGTGATTGGCTAACATCTTTGCATATGAAATAGCTAAGTATTACTCTCTCGAAAACTTTTAGCACGTTTTTACTATTACAGCTCTCAAGGTTAACTAATCATGAAAAACATTATTTAGATCTGTGGCATTATATTTAGATTGTGGCATGAAAGGTTGCAGTGATGAACATTGTATCACAGACATGTTGTTGAGCGCATGAAAGCAGTGATCTCGTCATTGCAACTCAATTTCTGCACACTAACAATGCTTTCATCATAACTAACAGAGCAAATTTGATATAACTAAGAGATTTGTTGAATAAAACGGGAGTTTTGGCGCGAGTCCAGAATAGGGATGGGTATCGTTAAGGTTTTAGCGGTATTACTACTCTTACCGATACTGCTTATCGATCCGGTACTTTAACGGTATTCTTATCGGTACTTTTTGTTTTATATATATATATATATATATATATATATAAAAAACAAATTAAGAGCTGAATTAACATTGCTTTATATTATAGTGTGCAGGCGTTTTTGGTGTATTATATAAGATACAGTAAGAACATGAACAAAGAAACAAAGTAAAACAAACTGACAAATACAATAAAACAAAGATACAAATGAAGTAAAGTGTTTTTATTTTTTCATGTGTTCAGGTAGGCCTAATATAGGCCTAGCCTATAAAAGAAATCTAAGTAAACAAATGTAAAATAAAACTGCATGGTTTTCACAGTATAAATTAACAGATTAATGCTTATTAAAGCTAACTATATTCAGATGAAGAGTGATTTTCTCTTTGCATTTTGTTGTTTGATTAACATTGATGGCACAATCGTCAGAAGGTGACTGCTGTCACTTTAAGACAATAGATATTAACACACATCAAATTTTTTTTTCCAGCTGTTCATGTACACTTACGATAGAAACTGCGTTTAAGTAGCTAAACACTCTCCAAGCCAGTCATTCTAACATATATTTGTGTGTATTTGATCATTTGGACGTGCACCCGAAGCCTAAAGTGTAATTTGTTTGTCTATTTGCGATCCGTTTTGGAGCGCGCACACACAATTCAGCCTGGGGAACAGCATCTCTTGCACGGGTTATTGTGCTTTCAACGTTTTAAAACGTTGATAATAATTATCAAACATTTACCGCAATTTAGCAACAGTAAAGACTGCATCACAATCACCGATTGAGCTGATTCTGACGTTAAGTTTGGGTTTAGGGAGGAACGAACGTCCACAGCTGTGAAGAGAATGAAGGTGTGGTAGACGAAACGAGGATAGTTTTTAATAGTTTTACCTCAAATATCTTCTTGCTGATAAACCTTGGAAGCCAAAATCAAAATCAAAAATAACATTGGCTTAATATCACAGGCCTAAACTGTAAGCAGACGTTTAGTTGTTTAGTTCTCTCCTCCATCGTCACAATTAAACAGGGTTTAAATGTTGTGCACGCGCTTTAGCTCCTCTGCATGAGCGCAATCTCTCTTCTGGATTGCGAAAAGTGAACACAGATACAGAAACAGCTGGCTACTCTGGCGAGATAGAATTTGCAAGATAATGTCTACATAGCAATAATAAATGCACGTGTATTCTCTTTGTAATTTCTCCAATACCGATAGCAGAACCCATAAAGTCAGAGCTTATCGATACACCGGTCTTTCATAATTTAGCCCCGGGGTCAATTTAATACCAGGTTTCGGTACCCATACGTAGTCCAGAACTCAGTCACTGATAAACTCGCTCTGTTTGATTGACAGCTCCAGCGATTGTAAAGGGAGCGTTCTTTGATCGCTTTCTATATATATTTTGGCAAGGCAAGTTTTAATCACCGTTTAAATAACAGATTATTTTCATCCTACTAAGAGAAACAAGGTGAAGTTGTCCGTTTAGTCACTGGTTTGATTTACTGACACATAGACAAAGATCATCTGACTCTACATGAATCATTAATATCAGATCAGGTATTAGAATTAACACAGTTACTTACATGTTGTCTCATTACTGTCAAGTCCATATCATAAACATCTGTTTGCATAGCCTGCCCTGAAATGCGATTGATTTACCAAAGAATTCACAGTGAAACACTGAATACAAATAAATAAACCTCAACTGAGACATTCACAATGTTGAAAATAAATGATCATATTCCTAGCATTAGGATCCTTTGAAAGGTAATGATATTTTTAGTCCTGTATCGCTCTTCTCTCCTCATCATCTCACTAACACACCAGTGGGCGGGGCTAACGTTGCAATGATGAAGTAGGCGTTGATTTCTTCTGTGGAGGTGGCGTTTATCTAAATCTATATCACCTATATCTAACTACACATTCCGGGATCAGTCGTTTGCTGAGCCTGGTGTCTATAAAAGCTTTTATTTGACTAACAAGGAAGTTTTCAGTTCTGAAACTTACAGGATGTTTTTATAGTACGATGACCTCTTATATATCAAAAGCTCAAAGAAAAGTTGATTTCTCAGTTCATGCCTCCTTTAAATATAGTCCCGCTCTCAGTCAAACTCTGACAGCATAGATTTAGAAAGACTATTAATGTATAATATCTATTTATTAATAATTTAGGACAATTTAATTTATTTTTTTCTTCAAATCATCCTGTAGTCCATTTGTTTGACATCTCTTTCCAATGCAATATTATCAGAAATATAATCATGATATATATTCTTATATGATTGTATGCGCACAGCCCTATGCATAAGAATATTCCAGTAATACCCTATTCTTTTTCAGGCTGACAAAAATGCACCAGATTTTAAAACAATGTATAAAAACACAGAGCAACTAATCAAGGTAAGCTTGTTCAGAAATCAGTGCTCAGAATTTCTCTACAGATAATGCGATAGCCAATTAGATTACAAAGCTCACTTTAATTGTAAACGAATGTTAAAATGTGGTCTTTGCACCAGGTGAATTTCTCCTCACTGGACATTCACCTGCACACTGAGGCGCTCCTCAACTCCATGAATTTTCTGAATAATCTCCTACCACCCATGAAGAAAGAGGCGCAGGAGGAGCAGCCCATCCTACCCAAGGAGGAAGAGGAAGAAGAAGAGGAGGCAAAAATAGAGGATTCTGCTGTTACAAAGAAATCTAGTAAGAAAGTCAGATGTTTGTTTTTTATGGTTCTTTATTTTGTCTTGATATCATTTTAATCTCATATTTTTGGCTTTTTCTTCAGCCTATAAGAAGTCAAAGTTTGAGGATGTGGTAAATTTGCACATTCGAGCAGACCTCAGCTGTCTGAAGGTCTTCATAAGAGGAGAGAAAGCCAGGATCTCTGAGATCAGCATAGAGGGTAATACACATTTCTGTCGACGCAAATAAACACAATAATGTTGGGATATGATCCAATACTGCATGTTCTCTCTTATACCAGGGCTAGTTTCTGAAGTTCAGATGAAGAAGTCGTCAGTGGAGATTCTGGCTAACCTGAAGAACATTATAATTCTGGATTGTGACAGCGAGGCACTATATAAAAAGGTAGAAAATCCTGTACTTTTAAAGATAAATAAATCATAGAATGGGAACTAAATTGGCACAATGGAGAACTGGCACACATTTTTATTTTATTTTATTTTTGTTATATTACATAATCCAATAATAGTATTAGAATAAGATAAACAATAAAATAAGGCTTTTAACCACAAAACAAACAATTTCACATTTGACTTATTGGTCCAAAGTAAAAGTATTGTTTATTAGATTATACAATTCTTTATTTACAATTCCATTTTTTTTTTTTACACGTTCACATATCTTATTGACTTTGGGCTAAAAAAAAAATATTGGGATTTTTAACAGTTTTTTAATGTAATTTTGTATCATTCATAAGAAGGAGAGAGTGTGAGATGGAATGGATTTAGGCTAATGATGGAATGATGATGATATTGTAGGCGGTGTCCATTAAGGATAAGGAGGTGTTTGATTTCCGCATGGTGAACCATGTGGATGCAACGGAGGGGGATGCCTATACAGACATGCACATTGTGGACACCAGTGTAACTTTGACTGTGGGCTGCATTCAGGTTATTTTCCTCAACAAGTTTGTGTCCTCAATTCTGGTAAGTATCATCTCATGCAACACTGCATCCACCATTCTTCCCATACAAAGAAAGTTAGTAGAAAAAAATACTGATAATAATACTGATACTAATAATAACAGTTCTTATTTTATTTTAAGTTTATTTAATTTAATGTTTAAATTTTATTTAGCACCTATAACTTATACATTTAAAAAGAGAAGAGGGCCTAGAACTGAACCTTGGGGGACTCCCTACAGTTTCTTAATGGAAACAATTTGCTGCTTAGCTAGTGAATGTTGTTTTTCTTTGCTTACTCTGTAACTTAATAGAAATCACAGCAAATATGGGAATGATGTAACTTCCTTTTTGAATTTGATTAGATGTTTACATTTAATTTTTTGTCTAATGGTCTCTCCCTCTATTTATTTTTTTCTCTTTAGGCGTTTATTAATAATTTCCAGGAGGCTAAAAATGCATTGGCAGAGGTGACGGCCCAGGCAGCAGAGAAGGCAGCCACAGGGGTTTTGGAGCTGGCAGAGAGAAGCACACGTATCTCCTTAGACGTAGACATCAAAGCTCCAGTTGTCTTCCTCCCACAATCCTCTGTTTCCCACAATGTTATTGTGGCAGATCTGGGTTTAGTGACTGTAAAGAACCGCTTTGAAATGGTCACCTCTCCAACACACACCAAGATCCCCCCTGTCATGGACATCATGGCTGTTGGACTGAGTGATCTTAAAATGTTCAGGTTAGGAGAGTATTACAAACCACTTCTGTATTTTTAAACAAATTGACTAATTTAAAGGAATTAATTTGATTTAACTGCCCTAAAATTAAATTTTCATTGTTTGATGAATGATGTTTCTAATATTTTTGTATTTTCTCAGAACCACGTTCAGTGATGGACAATTTAAGAGTGAGATTCAGTTACTCAAACCAGTCAACATGGACCTGTCAATCAAACGCAATCTCTCTGCATCCTGGTATCACAGCATTCCTGACATCCAGATCAATGCACACCTCAAACCCATGAGTGTAAGAGCATATATTTGTGTTTATTTCAGTGTGTGATTATAGGGGTAAGGAATATTGCAGCTAATATAAATGTGTGTTTATTGTAGCTGATCTTGAGTCAGGAGGACCTCACTATAGTGCTGAAGACTCTGAGTGAGAATCTGTCTGAGACTTCTGGTGATCCTCCAGCTCCATCCAGCTCTGATAAAGGAGACACAGTTTCTACCAAAGATTCTCAGAGTTCTGGAGGTATAAAACACACACAAACACAGATTGTGAGCTTTATCGATCACTACTGTATGCATAGGTTATGTCAAGCATAATTTCTGTGTCATTGTCTTTGCATTTTTTTGGAATGGATATGGATATCCTTCTGTTTAAGCATTAATTAAAGGGTTAGTTCACCCAAAAATGAAAATTATCCCATGATAATTTTAAAATGAACTCCATTTACTATAAAGGTGAAAGCAACATATCTAAGTGAAGCCCAAACTAGGCAGAATAAGCAGTGTTGCTTTAGTGATGTTTAATTAAAGCGCTTCTCCGATAGCTTGTTTTCTATCTCGTGCCCACAACTTGGATAAACTAGGCTACAACAGGTAATCATGTCATCTGTGTGGTTGCATAAAGGATGCATATGAAATGTATATCAGCTTTTAGATTCTGTTGATTTTATCACGAAATTCAAACAATAAAATAGGCTTACCACTCTGGCGACAGAACGCTTTAGAGTTCAAATGGCAACGTGGATCAAACGGCTCATGAACTGATCATATCTTACTAGTTACAGCAATAAATAAATATAAATAAATATCAGAAGGTATGTTAGAAGATACAGTAGGCCTACAACTAACTGAAATGTATCATGTCTCGTGTAGTTTCTCAATCTCAACCACGGAATGACCTTAATAGTCACTTACCGTTACATTCAGAAAAGCTATTCAGTTACCATAGCTCGATTTAAAGTTAGCTAAAATTATTTCTAGAGAAGAGCATTTTGCTAAATATGTTTTTACTTAACCTGTTAGTGATAGCCCACATTAAATCATGAAGACATGTTTGATTAAATCTGTCAGTTAGCCATCGTTTAAAGGTTTATTTTTATATTGGAGTAAAAATATTTTAGGCCTAAAAAGATATTAATATGCTATATTTATTTGATATAAAAACTGCTTTATGAGCATATTAAATGTTTGTACACCTCAGTTGGTTACACAAGTCTAGTTCCAGAGGAAGAGTGACCTCTGACTCAACGCATGACATAATTACAAACGCGAAAGCTCAGAGGATAAAGCAAAACAAAACACCGGTCATGAATTATAAGTCTAAAATGAAAATTTTTAAAGAGAAATGTTGGAGGATTTCGATATAAAAGAAGAGGAGCTTGAGTTTGTTGCCCAGCCCTATTTGTTTGAACTGCGAGAGGTGTCTACTCTCACCTAAGCTTACTCTACTCCTCTTTTAGAACTCAACTTTCGTTCGGCCATTGCAGGAAGCCTGTTATTATAATTTATAAAGTTTTAAATATGGATATTTTTCTTACAAAAACAAATCGCTTCACTTCAGAAGGCCTTTATTAACCCCCTGGAGTCATATGGATTACTTTTATGATGGATGGATGCGCTTTTTTGGGCTTCAAAATCTTGAGCCCCATTCACTCCCATTATAAAGCTTGGAAGAGCCAGAATATTTTTAAATATATCTCCGATTGTGTTCGTCTGAAAGAAGATAGTCATGTACACCTAGGATGGCTTGAGGGTGAGTAAATCATGGGATATTTTTCATTTTTGGGTGAACTATCCCTTTAAGGGTCATTTCAAGTATTGCAAATCACATTATAGCAATTCCTAATGTCATAAATAAAAATAATTTTAAAAGATTAGACAAAATAAATGTAATATTTTTTTGACACTTTTTAAAATATTTTCATATTTTAATATTTAATAATTTAAAATTTTTTTGCATGTTTTTATCAAAATAACAGAAACACTGTATAAAATGTAGTCTTTATCTTAATTTAACACGACTCGTGTGAAACAAAGCCACTTCAAAGAGCACATCGCCGCATTCTTCTCTTTCATGCTTGAATGAACAAAAACACACGAAATTATGCCAAAATGCCATTATGATGAGTATCCTCGTAAGCAGGATGAGTTCTAAATGAGTTAAATAAGGTCTTCAATTAACGTAAAGAGTTGTGAGAAAATGGAATGCGTGTCAGAAGTGACAGCAGCCTAATAAACCTGCTGCTGTCTGTCATTGAAGTTAATCAAAGAACAAAAGACAAAGAGAAAATCACTCACTGTTCTTGACTGAATGACTTGTATAGCTTTAATAAGGATTAATCTATATTTAATTTATAATTTATGCAGTGAAGACTGAAGTGTTTGATAACTTTATTCAATTTCTGTATATTCTATACCTGTTAGATCAAAACTGTCTTTATGTTGTTTCTACATTAATTTGGAAATAAAATGTGAAATTATTCCATTATTATTTTTTAGCGTTGTTTTCTTAGCAGGTTAGGATTGCCCATGTATTTATTAATTCAAACATATTTTTCCCAATTCAAAAAAGTATTGAGATAATATTCTCAAACAGTACATTTTTATTTTGTTGTAGGGAACACCGTTGTGACCGCAGCAGTGGTGGAGGGCCAGAAAACAGGCAAACTAAAGAACACTCTGAAACTGGACTTTAAGTTTGACTCCATGACTCTGGTCCTGTACAGCCCGAACAACGAGGTGACAAAATACGAAAGTTTAATGTTTACATTTAAATATTTTGCATTCTGGTTCAGTTTTTGGAATCTGTTTGTGTATAGGTCCAGTTATCAGACTCCCGTGATGAGAGTTTGAAGTTGGCAGAGTTCACGTTGGGCACCATCTCCACCGCTGTGCACATGTTCTCTGACAGCTCCATGAAAGCCTCCCTCAAACTCACAAACTGTCTCCTAGATGACAAGAGAAAGAGGGTGAAAATGATCACATCCAGGTAGATCACACACACTGAAGATTTTGTGAAGAGTTTGTGTTAAATGTTGTTTATATGTACAGATGTAATGTTCTCCTGCCCCATACGATTGACATTAGAGTCATTGCTCATTTTCTGGGATATAGCTACAACTAATTGATAAAATCAGTAATAATCGAATCATTTAATTATCGATTAGTTGTTTCTTTGCTCTGTGCATAAATAATTAATGTTGTAGCATTTATATATATTTATATGTATATATATGTTCTGCACAAAATGTATGCTTACATATCCAATTAATCAGTTAATCAAAGAAAGAGTCAATAGATTAATCGATTACCAAAAGTTTCTTTGCTCTGTGCACCTCTTTATCTGAAATCACTTTATATTTTATATATATATCTCTTTTTTGCACAAAACGTATGCTTACATATGCAGTTAATCGAAGAAAGAGTCAAAAGATTAACTGATTATGAAAAGTTGTTAGTTGCAGCCTTATGGTAAATAAAGTTCATCGAGTCACTAAATGTCTTCTCTACTTTCATGCTGCTTTAGGATGATGGCAATGCGTCAGGGCAGGGAAGGCAATGTGATGGTAGATGTGAGTTACCGACAAGGCCGGGAATGTACAGTTCTGGACACCCTGGTTCAGGACATCTATCTGTGTGCCAGTGTAGAGTTCCTGCTCACAGTAGCTGATGTCTTTCTTAAAGCTATGGCAGACGGCTTCTCTGGTCCTCCTAAGAGCAACAAACAACCCGCCAGCTCCTCTAAAGACCCAGGTTAGTGATTTGTAGTCGAGGTACCAATTACAAATGTTTATTGAATAGGTTCAGTAAACATTTGTTTTACCTTGCTATTTGCAGGGTTATTATCATGTACTAAAACCATAAACATTTTTATTACTTTATTACATTAACTGAAATAAAATAAATTATAAAAAACTTTTGTTTTATTTCTTATTTACTCATTTTTTGTTTAATTTAAGTTAAAGAACTAAAATAACTAAAACAAAATTGAATAAATGAATGAAAATGACAAAAACAAAATTGCTAAAACTTAAAAATGAAAACAGTAAATCTAAAAATAAAATCCAATTCAATATATTAACTATATAATAGTATATCAATGATACTAAAATAACATTGGCTATTTGATTTGTGTCTTTCCTTTGCTAGCGGTTCCTGCTCCACCAGTGGTTTCCAAAACTGAGATGAACATTGTGGTAAAGAATCCTGAGATAGTTTTTGTGGCCGACCTCACACGTGCTGAAGCTCCAGCTCTGGTTATGACGACGCAGTGTGAGCTGGTGATGAAGAGCGAGCCCAGCGGCCAGTCAATGACGGCCGCCATTTCAGATCTAAAGGTGGTGGCATGTCCGTTTGTGCGAGAGAAGCGTGAGAACAACGTGACGACGGTGCTCCAGCCATGTCAGGTGTTCTTCCAGAGCAGCCAATCGCCTTCTCAGCCTCAGACCATCGAGCTGTCCATTAGCTCCCTCACACTCAAGGTGATGTAGCTTTAAATGGTGATCAGCTCCCATTTAGAAATCATTAATATCTTAAAACTACGGTTGCAAAACGGCCTGTTTAATTCTGAGGGTCAATGAGACGGGGTCCCCGCGGATTTAAGGTCATAAGAAGTCTTAAATATCTTAAATGGTATAACAAAAGTCTTAATTATCATTTTAAGAGATTTTAAATTTGGGGACGGAAAAGCAATAACCATGATATGGCTTAAAATGATTATTAAACTATTAAATGATATAAAACTTCAAAAGATGATGATTTATTTAAATGTAAGTGCTGCAAGTTTCATTGTAAAAACGTGGTGCTGTTGCACATTCTACAGGCTCACTGTTTCAGTGCAGTTCGCAACAAGTACCGCACATTTATGCCAGAATATATCTACTGTTGAAGAACTATGACACTGATTTACTTTTTTCCCTAATTTGAAAAAATTAGGAGCACATAAAGAACTTTAGGGGCGCAAATGAGAATTTATCAAATCATTTGTTTTTCCTTAATAAATGGATATGAGGAGACATTTACAAGCTAAATGATTTTATTTATTTGAATACAAAAAGTACACTAGGTTTTTAAATATTTTTGCTTTAAACTGTATTCATTTAGTAATCATGGAATTATATATATTCTAAACATTTAATTCAATGCCAGATAAATTTATTTTGTAACCGAAATACCAGTAATAACCAGGAACAAAAAAATATGGTATGCATAATGCGGGACTTTTAATTATAAACAAGACCAAAATACAGTGGGACTCTTATTTTGAAATGTCTTTATTACTGGCTGCTCATTCAAACATATGAGAGAGATAAAATATCCACTCTTACAACCATCTAAATCATATTACAATACAAACACCATAAAGTAAGCCTTGTCATAATTCATCAACAGTAAATCATTAGCAATTGTTTGGCATAAATGTGAAGTATTCTTTGACTGTGAACTGCTCTGAAACTTTGAATATGCAGTGCTCATATAAAATCTTCGCCTTTTGAAGTTTAATAAACACAAGACATTAAGCTGTATCACAATTGCTGTTTTCCAGCCTCAAATTTAAGACCTCATAAAATGATAATCAAGACTTCTGTAATACCATTTAAGGTATATAAGACTTTTTATCACCTTACATTAGAAAAAAAGAAAAAGAATTTAATCAAATTCAATGAATTTACAGTTTGCACACATCTATTCTTAGTTGTAAATGTGAGTGAAATGCTCACACTGTCAAGCCCTGTGAAAGTTATTTTGAGATTTTATGGGTTTATTCTGAATGGACATACATTATTAATTTTATTTGTGCAGGTCTTAAAAAAAGGTCTTAAAAAGCCTTACATTTGATTTTTTAAATCCTTGCAGATACCCTGTGAAATAGTTATGAAAAACAAACTTACGTTTGCAGATTTTGTTGAAGAACATTATTGGCAGACTTTAGAGAACAAAGCTATGAAAGTGTGGAATATGAACCTTTTTGTTCCCTGTCTGATATTGGAACCAATTTCTACTGTCTTCCTGTTCCCAAAGGTGTCTCCCATCATCATAAACACCGTCATCACCATTCAGTCGGCGCTGAGCCCTGCAGCCGAGACCCCCGAGGAGCTGGAGAGCCCCGTGCCACAGGATCTGTGGGAACGTCGCAGCCTGCGTGACCTGAAGCTCTGGTTCCTGGAGGAGGGAGGAGAGGAAGTCACCCGCTCCGTCATTCCACTCATTCCTCATGGAGAGTCTCTCAAAATGAGCATCCAGTCCATCTGCCTGACGCTGGAGGCTGGGGTGGGCCATCGCACCGTGCCCATGCTGCTGGCCAAAGCCTCGTTCCAGGGAGACGTGAAAAACTGGAGTACTCTCATTAACCTGCACTGTCATCTGGACTTGGAGGTCAGTGGATGTTGTAGTACAATGTAGGGCTGCACGATTAATCGAAAATATAACCGAAATTGCAATATGACTTGTGAATTGCCAGCATTTCAAAGTGGCTCTGTTGACACAGTAAATGCTGCTTCACACAAACTCATCTCTGCATCTGCCCAGAGTTTTGGTCACTTATTACATTTATTTGGGAACGCAACATACGCCAACTGTCTTCCCTTACTTGTAATCAGAAGCGATTACCAACAAAAGAGAAGCTTTAAAGGATTAGTTCACTTCAGAATGAAAATTTCCTGATAATTTACTCACCCCCATGTCATCCAAGATGTTCATATCTTTATTCAGTCAAAAAGAAATGAAGGTTTTTGAGGAAAACATTCCAGGATTTTTCTCCATATAGTGGACTTCACTGGGGTTCAACGGGTTGAAGGTCCAAATGTCAGTTTCAGTGCAGCTTCAAAGAGCTCTACATGATCCCAGACGAGGAATAAGAGTCTTATCTAGAGAAACCATCAGCCATTTAAAAAAAAAAAAACAATTATATACTTTTTAACCACAAATGTCACAAATGCACTGCTCTGCGATGCGCCACGCATTACGTAATCACGTTGGAAAGGTCACATGTGATGTAGGCGGAAGTACTGATCCAGTGTTTCCAAAGTGAATGTGCAAAGACTAAGTCAAATGGCCTTTACAAAAAAAGGTAAAACAATGATGTCGGATGATTTTGAAGTTGGAGGAGAAAAAGAGATGGAGTTTTTCGCCCTACTGCAGTACTTCCGCGTGACCTTTCCAACATGACTACGTGATGCGTGGTGCATCGCAGAGAAGTGCAAGACGAGCATTTGTGGTTAGAAACTATATAAACTTTAATTTTTTGTAGAAAATGACCGATGGTTTCTCTAGATAAGACTCTTATTCCTCGTCTGGGATCATGTAGAGCTCTTTGAAGCTGCACTGAAACTGACATTTGGACCTTCAACCCGTTGAACCCCAGTGAAGTCCACTATATGGAGAAAAATCCTGGAATGTTTTCCTCAAAAACCTTCATTTCTTTTTGACTGAATAAAGACATGAACATCTTGGATAACATAAGGGTAAGTCAATTATCAGGAAATTTTAATTCTGAAGTGAACTAATCCATTAAGGGCTCCAGGCAGTTTTTTGTCAAAGTTTGAAGGTTTAATGTTTGAAATGAAGAAATTAAGAGCCATAAATAATAATATTATAATTTTACATTTTATTAATAAAATTATTATATTATTATTTTTATTAAATACACTTTTGTATTTTACAGTGAAATATTACAATAGCAGTATTTCCTATGTTGTTTTATTTTGGTAATTATTATATTTTTATTTAGTAGTAATAATAAAAATTAAAAACAATATTATTTTATAATCATATTGATAGATATAATCATAAAATTTTGGTCAAATTGTGCAGCCCTATAAGCAAGCAAAACAAACAAGTACAGCAAACCTGATGTTTTTTAAACCAGTCAGAAAAATAGTTTGCCCTAGTTCAGTGTACATTGCAGTACAAAGTACTCAGTGATTTAAATGTATGTATTTGTCAAATGTTTATCCAAAGATGCTTATAGGAATGGCATGAGTACTCAAGTACTCCCAGCTACGGATGCACGATTAATCGAAATAAAACCAATATCCCGGTTATGGCTTAGTGCGATTTATCATATTGCAAATAAATTAACTTGTTCGCTATGTTTCAGAGTGATGTTTTCGCTATATTTTTTTTTTTTTTTTTTTTTACATGAGCAGCTCTTGGTAAAGTGTTTGCAGTGCATCAGAGTTGTTTGGTTTACAGTAAATACTGCCCACACAAACTCATCTTTGCAAGTGCTGTGAGTTTGAGTTGCAAATAGCTTACGGCTGAACCATTTGAACTGCTTTGCTAGTTTTGCAGCTTGCACACTTTTAACCTTCACACTATCTTAACATGACTCTCATGGCGTGAGATGCTGAAAAAACAGTGAAATGTGACCAGACTGAACAAAATGTCCATCCATACTGTGTCAAGTTTATTGTCATTGTTCTGTGGCATCTAGCTTCTACAATATTTAAAGAATGCTGGACAAATGATTTGAAATGATTTTAGTGTCCTATAACAAGTTGTTTGTTTCCTGTAGGTGAATTATTATAATGAGATGATGGGTTTATGGGAACCGCTGTTGGAGCCGCTGGACGATGAGGAAAAAGATGGCTTTCGACCGTGGACTCTGGCACTGAAGGTTACCTTTCATTTCAGGCCTAATCTGTTACTGAAAGAACTTTTCATGAGTTCATTTGATAAATAATATTACCTCTACAGATGAAGAAGAAACCAGTAACATATTCTGGGATATCTGATGAGGTGGACGGCAGTGTGCCTGATTACAAAACGGTCATCAGCCTCACGAGTAAAGACCAGCTTAACGTCACCCTCTCCAAGTGTGGCCTTCACATGCTCAGTAACCTAGGAACGGTATGAGATTGAGATGATTCCAGTGTGTGAAGATGGTTTCTATTACAGATAGAATAAATGGAGTTACAGATGAGTGGTTTCTTCTGTTTGCTTTGCAGGCTTTTGCAGAGGCCGCTAAACAGACTGCTGAGTGCTTTCAGACGGACCAGGCTCCGTTTGTGGTCAAGAATCACTTGGGTTTGGCAGTGTCGGTGCTGCACAGCGAAGTGTTTAGACCCGTTGGTAAAGAGTCTAAAAATCGTGTGGTGGAGCTCCAGGATGGGGAGAGCCTAAATATGCACTACACCCTCACCGCTGAGTCCAGTGACCAGTTCTCAGCCATGACCAGCCTCAGCGCCAAAAACTACATTCAGCCCAGTAAGACCCATAAAAACCTGTGACCTTTCTGAATATATATCACAAAATTACTAGATATATATATCCAAAAATGGGTTTTTCGCAGCAGTGCCATAGAAGAACCATTTTGGCTTCCACTAAGAACCTTTTAGTCAACAGTTCAGTAACAATTCTTTTCTTAGTGTAAACAACATTTTTCCACTCTAAAGAACCTTTTGTGCAATGGAAAAGTTCCATGGATGTGAAAGGTTCTTCATAGAACAATAGATGCCAATAAAGAACCTTTTTTTTGTTTAAAGATTATATATATTGCTAGACAAAAACTAGTCTGACATTCTTTTTGTTTTTCCTCTTCTCCAGCTCCGGTTGGCCACACTACCGCAAGCGTGATCCCACTGATCAAAACAGGACGGGGCATGTACAGCGTCATGCACCGTGACTCAGGTGTCACTCGCTTCTTTGTCTGTCAGATTTACACCGTCGAGGGGAGCAAATATGTCAAGATCCGCTCTCCTTTCCAGGTGGATGTTATTTAAAAACACACACACACAATCAGTCACATACAAAATGTAGACACCTATTCACAGCCTCAGATTTCTCTCATAATCAGAGCAGAAAAACAGAACAATCCGGCCTTCCCTTTTAAAAATCACATTATGCCTAGGCAGAATCTGTGAATTTATTTCAAAATTTCTGCTTTGATTTTGAGAAAAAATTCTATGCCATAATCTTATGAATAGCTGTTATCTACGATATTTAATAAATGAATAAATGTACATTTTATTTCATCATTGACAGGTATTGTTCATGATGTAATTGCTTTTTATTGATTTTTTTTTTTTTTTTTTTTTTTTTAGATTATCAATCACTTTTCGGTGCCAATCCGTGTTTACGAAGGATCTGAGTGTCTGGGCATCTCTCTGCCTACAGAGGAGTTCTGTGTGCCGCTCGGCTCTTACAGGTCAGTTACAGCACTGGACTATCAGCTCTGACTCACTGAAGTACACTGCAAAAAATACCTTCTAATGTCGGTGCTGATAGCCTTGTGGGCAGCGCGCCGACATGTAGGTACTTCAGGTGACCCGAGTTTGAGTTCCGGCTCGTGGACCTTTCCCGATCCTTTTCCCCTCTCTCTCTCTCCCAATTCGCTTCCTGTCAACTAACTGTCCTATCTCAATAAAAGGCAAAAACGGCAAAAATAAATCTTTAAAAAAAAAAAAAAAAAACCTTTTAATTCAGTATTTTTTTTCTTGTTGTTCAGGAAAAATACATTTACTTGAGAAGCAGTGTTGAGAATATACCTTTATTTAGTTTATAATAATAATGATATGTTATTTTTGTATTATTATTTTGTTTTTATTATTAATAAATAAACAATTAATTAATTATTATTAAGGCCAGGTGTTTACAATTTTTTTCTTCAAACCTTGTCCAGTTTTCACCAAATTTGATAAAGATAAAAACTAGCCTGTTTAAATCTAGGGATCAAATAGAGGAAGGAAAATATCTATGAAAAGCTAAAATATTAATATAATCTGTAGATTGAATCATTCCTTCATCCTGTATATGCCTCTTAAAGTGCCTCTATTACGTTTTTTCAGATATTACCTTTCATGTAGTGTGTAATGTAGCTGTTTGTGAATGTAAAAGGACTGCAAAGTTTTAAAGATCAAAGTGCAGATAAATGGAGTTATTGTCTCCTAAGAGAAAGAATCGATTCTGAACCTCCTGAAACGAGTCGTCAGTAATTCCAGTCTTACTTCCTGTATGAACTTATGGAGGTATTCAACAAATCTGTATAATGTCAGCCTATGGTCTTCACAACGTCAAGTCAAGTCACCTTTATTTATATAGCGCTTTATACAATACAGATTGTTTCAAAACAGCTTTACAGTGATAACAAGAAAAATAATGATATCTTTGCCCCACCCTCAAACACTGTAGTTGTAGCTGAGACTGGAAGAGTTTGGTTCATGTTGTCCACATGACGAGAAGATGCTGTTATAATGCACTGCGAATCCACTTTGAATCACTTTCAAAGGATGAGGACTCGCGCTGGGATTGATACGGTAAAACCGCTGCCATCGTTACTGTTCGTATCACTGTGGAAGATCCGGAGCAGAAATTCAGATATGATGATGGGCATTTGGTTTCCGACATGCGCTGTAAGCGGTCGACCAATCACAAAATACTGGCATATCTGACCAGAGTAGGCTCTCAGAAAGGAGGGGCTTAGAGAGACCAAATCCTTTATTGAACCATTTCAGACACTGAGAGAAAAGAGCTGATGCTGCAATGGATATTATGAGAAAAATGGTGGGGTTTTTGACATTGGATGCATGTAAACCTGTTGTAGGAGACTCCAAAACAAAATTGGGAGCCTTTAAAATAACATAATTGGGGCACTTTAAACCAACAATCTTTCCATTTTCAATTGTTTGCTGCTTGTTTTCAGAGCTGAACTGAGTCTGCAGCCTGTGATTGAAGGCGAGGAACAGTACGAGCGCTCCCAGGGTTTCACTTATAATGAGGTGATTCAGAAGCCTGGAGAGCGTCTAGAGAAAAACTGCCATCTTCATGGAGACAGCTCCCAGATGCTGAAGATCAACATGGTTCCTCTTCCAGATGCTGTGATGTCACATAGCACTGAGGAGGAGTTTGACAAGCCCATTGTTCTGCACCTGTGGCCCACCGTTCTCCTCCGCAACCTTCTGCCGTACCCCATCACCTTCAAGTTGAAGGTACAAGAGGTCTTATGTTCACTGAGTCAGACGTGTTGTAGTTTGGCCTGTCACAGTCATTTGCCGATATTACAGATGTTTTAATTCTTTAAGTATATATATATATATATGTTTTTTTTTTGTTTTTTTGTTTTTTTACAGTAGCAACGACTTTCTGAAATGAAAGAATATTATTTTCAGGCATGTAACAGGTATTAAATGTATAGTTCCATATTGTACATAACTGTTTTGTTTGCAGGGCAATGGAGATTTCCCCTCTACCTCACTAAAAGAGGGCCACTCCTCCCAGATCCACACAGCCATCATGGATTTCTCCACTCTGGAGTTGAGGCTGCTGGGATACCTGCAGCAGGACTGGGAGGCCCATTACAGTCTCAGCAGCGACCATGACGAGATCAGTTTCATCAAATTCCACTCGCTGGGATTGGATGAGGAGCCGGAGGTGAGGCCGGAGCTGGACATTGCTGTCCATGTTAAGAAGGAGGAGGGTCAAGCGGTGGTGGCCATCCACTCCCCTTACTGGATGGTGAATAAGACGGGCAGACTGTTACAGTACAAGGCAGATGATATTCATCGCAAACACCCGAAGGATTACGACATGCCCCTCCTCTTCTCCTTCAAACCACGCAACTTTCTGCAGAACAACAAGGTTTGAGAGAATGTCATCAAGCATGTAGTGAACATTCAGCTGTTTTATTGATGAATTATCTAACTTCTCATTCTGTTTACAGATTCGCTTGATGATTTCAGAAAGTGAATTATCAGACGATTTCTCTATCGACACCGTCGGGAGTTATGGTGACATCAAATGCAAAGGCAGACACAAGGATTACATGGTGACCGTTCTTTCATTATAGCCATCAATTTTTAATACATTAAAGTCTAAATGAAATCAAAATTGACCTTATTTACTTTCTTAATACATGTTCCTTGTCTTAGTCCTGGTGCAAGATTTTTTTCCCAAAAACAGTATGAGGAGGAGATAATCCACTTTTTAAGAACTTAATGGAAGAAATCACAACATTTAATAGGGCAGCTATAGGAAGGGAAACCCCACCCGATTAAATCGGCCAATCACTTTATTCATTTATTTTAATTATTGATTTTGTTTATATACAAAAATGTGCTTGTCCATTAACTTGAAAAAAAGAATATATATATATATATATATGTGTGTGTGTATATATATATGTGTGTGTGTGTGTGTGTACTTTTTTGAAGTTAATGGACAGTCACATTTGAGTATATAAACAATCTCAATAATTTAATCATTTATGTCATTTAAAACGAAAAAAATACAATACAAATATTTATACAATACAAAAATGTTAACAAAAAAGGAATCATGGAGATAGATGCAGTGTTGTTATTGTTAACTACGACTATTAAAATTGTTTTTGAAATAAATTAAAATATAAAAATTAAATGGAAAAACGTCATATCTGAAAATAGATATGATAAATAGATATGCTGCCTTGGCAACTAACTAAAATAAAAGTTCAAGTTGAAATAATAACATTACTTTTACTAAATCTGAAATAATAATAAATTAAAACTAAATAGAAATATAAAAAGCTAATAAAAATGACTAAAGCACATAACAAAATTTCTTTAAAATTACTTTAAAATTAAAATTAAAACAGAAAATATAAAAATAATATTCAAATTAAACATTA
Source organism: Ctenopharyngodon idella (assembly GCF_019924925.1). Classification (NCBI taxonomy): domain Eukaryota; kingdom Metazoa; phylum Chordata; class Actinopteri; order Cypriniformes; family Xenocyprididae; genus Ctenopharyngodon; species Ctenopharyngodon idella. The sequence goes on from NC_067227.1 coordinate 1,698,976, forward strand.
ATAAATAATATAATAGTATATAAATAATTCTAAAATAACACTGGCTTGATCACCACTTTCACAATCTAATCAATTCCCAACGGATAAAGTCAAGTCCCATCCCCCCATCGAATCTTCAGTTTCACTCAGAAATATGTCAGATTACAAAATTAAAATGGGTTTCAAATGCCACGTTGACTTAAATTGAATATGTGTTGAGTGATGTCTGTTTTGATTATAGGTGGGAGTGAAGATTGATGCAACCAGCTTCAGTTTGACACGGTTAGTGACGTTCCTGCCTTTCTACATGCTGGTCAACAGAACCAAGCATGTGATTCATGTCTGTGAGGAGGGTCCAGAGAACTGGACAGAGGCGCGACCCGGACAGGTCAGGAGATAAAACTGACTATAACAGGAGAAATGTTTAATAATTCTCTGAACTGTGATATAGATCTGTCTGCTTCTTAGGCTGCTGTTCCATTCTGGCCAGAAAAAGACTCAAAGAAACTCAGAGTCAAAGTGGAGGGCTGCCAAGCATCGCCACGGTCCTTTGACTTCCACCAACCAGAGAACTGCCTCCTGCTGCACCTGGACAAAACTGTGAGTTAGTGTTTCCTACACAGACTGACATACACAAACACGCTCCCCCCCTCAGTTTATCCCTTTCTTGTTCCCTCTCGATTCTAGTTGGGTGGTATTATTGTGGACGTGAATCTGACAGAACATTCCGATGTGATCCGGTTCTCCGATTACCATGATGGTGCTGCTCCATTCCTCCTCATCAACCACACAAAGGACGAGGCGCTACAGTTCCATCAGAGGTGAGAGCCACAAAAACATGACAAGGCTTTTAGTCGCATATGCTTCCTAAATTTAACGTGTGCGACCTTAAAATATATTTGGGAGCATTTGTGCGAGTGCAAATAATTGTTGAGGTGCGACCTGTTTTCATTTCTCTACAATACTTTAGCTAATTACAGCACAGTATGTCCCTGCTGTGAGCTGCTGATACAGTGACCTGTAAACCGTTCTATCACACAACCAATTAAACTTCATCTATATGTTCTTAAGTTTAAAGCAGATTTTAGGTTGGTTAATATTAGCCATCAATCACTCCCTTTCACTGCGCTTCGTTGTCACGTGACAGGGAGCTAGCGTGCAAAATATAAAGAGCTGAAGAGAGAAGATGAAAAAAACCGTTACACACGACTCGACATTAACACTTAAGTTTTTATATTTAAAACATATGATACAGTTAAGCAACATTACAGAACCAAGAGTACAGTTTTCCTGAATATCCTGAATAAAGCACCACGATTGAAAATGTAACATTTCATACAACAGGTCAATGAACTGTAAAAAGTAGAAAAATTAAATCACTTACATATTAGATGCAATAGTGGCTGTTTTTGTTCTGTTTCAGCAGCAAAAATAGTTCCAAACAAAGATCACAGCAGAGTCATCGCACATTTCATGACAACACAATCGTGTTTTCTTTCATTACTGAATGATTCAGCATTTTGAACGAATCAGTTGAGTCAAAGAATCAATGACCTATTCATAAACAACTGTGTCATTATTGAATGAATCATCCGTTTGAACGAATCGTTTGAATGAATGACTCAATTACTCACTCATTAAGACGGTCACCTGCCGCCACCTACTGGCGGTTTAGTTTAATGTTTAAAAGTAATCATTCTTTCCAACATTTCTTATTTATTATTATACTATTATTACTATTATACTATTATATTATTTATTAAATTATATATTTACAACACAAAAATTCTATTTTTTTACAGACAAGCAACTTTTTTGTTTGGACAAGTGAATGACAAGGCTTTTTAGTTGTGGTGCTCCTAACTTTTTGAAGTTGGGAGCACCAGTGCTACCAAGTAAAAAAGTTAATTTCGAGCCCTGCATGATGTGCAAGATCAAAGGTCAAAGTATTCTAGAGTTTAAAGACAATGTATGGGACAACAATAAGGATGGTTCAGGGTCAGTTGATGGGACTGTTTTTGGCCCTGTTCGTCATGTACTGTATGTGTTTATATGCCTTGCATTTGCTTTTTATTGATGAATTGAACGTTGTAATTGTGAATTCTTCTGAGCGAAATGTGCCAAGGTTACAAAATTTTGCTGCATATTATGTAAACATGTTACATAAAATATAATTTAAGGCTGTTGATTTAACACATTAAAATTATGAACTCATTTAACGCATTTCAAGTTGATTGGTGCCAAAAATGAAGCAGATATATATCATGATATAGTTAAGAAATATCACACTTAATTCTTGAATGAATCAGCCATTCGAATGAATCGAAGGAATGAAAGACTCAATGGGCCCTATCATACACCCGACGCAATGCGACGCCAGATGCTACAAAAGTGTTTTTTTGCTAGTTTCAGCCCGACACAGTTATTATTTTCACATCCTGTTCCACATTGTTTAAATGGCAAATGCACTCGTGCTCAGGCACATTGTTGGCGCATTTCTATTTTAAGGCAACTGAAAACGACTGCGCCATTGACCAAAAAAAACCTGGTCTAAAGTCAATGGCGCAGTATTTTTTTTGTTATTTAAAGAGCGTGTTAGTAATATGCGCCTAACTGGCTTTTAAAGGGAATGGGAGATGAGACTCTGATTGGTTTATTGCACGTTATGCCCAAAACACACTCATGACTCATTAAGAGAATAGGTACAACCCTTTTAGACCATGCGCCTGTCGCGCCGACCATTTTTTCCGTCGTTAAACTAGCAAAAGTGGATTCGGACATGCCCTAAGTGCACCTGCGCCATGTGCTTCAGACCATGCGCTTGCATCGTTAAAATAGGGCCCAATGACTTACTCATTTAGACATTTACCTCCACCTACTGGCAGTTTTAGTTTACTATCATTTTATTAATAAAAATTATTTCATGTTTCCATATTAATAAAAAACCCCATTAAAGGTATAGTTCACCCAAAAATTAGAATTCTGTCTTCATTTATTCACCCTCATGGGTGTTGAAGCCTAAAAGTTTGTGTAATAAATTCTGTGTTGAATCAAATAAAATATATTTTTTTTAACTTTTACTTTTTGTAATGTCTATTTGATGCTTTTCTCATTTAACACAATAATGACTTTAAATGATCTTTTAGGGGCAATTTCTCAGCCAAATTTGATGTGCTATTAATTTGTGATTAATTAATCGCCACATCATTTAATTAATTAGATTAAAAATTTTGATCGCTTGACAGCCCTAAATATAATACAATACAATACAATTATAATATATTTCATGCATGGGCAAGGAAAAATAATATATCAATAAATAATAAATCCCACTATATATTATTTCTAGCTAAATGTTCACTTTAATGGAGGATAAAATAAAATAAAATGAAGAAATCAATTATCCATGTTATATTCAAAAATTAAAAAATAAGTAGGCATTTATTTAATTTGTGTAAATATATTTAAATTAAAAGAAGATCAATGTTTTTAAATGCAACATTTAAATTATATTTTTGCTCTTTTTTTATCCATTTGCAAAACGAGTTAAAAGTGCCAAAGCACAGATGGGAAGGTTTTTTATTTTCATACTTGTTTGAATCTATTGTTAATGCAGTGAAAATGAAGCACAAACTTTCGTTCACTGAAACTTTACACTACAGTCTGTATGAATTTTTTAATCGCTTTAATTGTCTGTTTTGTTTGGTCTTTATGTTTCTTTCCCTTGTAGCGTCAAGAAGCGGAAATGTTCTACTTGGGTTCAGAATGAGATGCTGGATCTCTCTTTATCACTGGGGGAAGAGACTGTGTCCCTCTGGTACACAAACACTCTTACAGACAAAGTGATGTTGGCTGACACGCATGAAACAGTATTTCTTTTCCTTGCGATCTCACGCAGGATCTGGTGAAGGGAGCCGCGCGACTCCTCAAAAAACACTTGATATGAATGCAGTTTTCTTCTTTAACTCATTTTCCTTCCATAGCTTTTAAGGTTGGAGTCTGAACTGAACTTTACGCTTATCTTTTCTCTCTTCTGATGATTTTATTTTTGTCTTTTAAACCTTGTGGACAGAAAAAGGAAATTGGCCAACTTGCTTCCTGTTTCTGTACTTACAGCTTCATTTCCATTTACTAACAACTGAACTCGGTTTTCAGATGAGATGTACAGAGCATGAATATTTTTCCTTTTTTCCCTCATTGGACACTTATTGTGACTTTGGCTGCTGTTAAAGGGAAGTGTAACTGCCTGTGCTGTATATGAAGTGTAAATTATTCTTGGACATTATCTTGTCAATACTATGGGCCTGTTATTTCTGAGGTTTCTATATAACAAACACCTGTGAGCGCCTGACTGCTGTGGCTGCATTGCCGTCATGATTTCAACTTTATCTCTCAAATTATAAAGTGTAACTTGTGAAAGTGTCTCACTTTCATATAGTCTAAACAAACTTAAACTCTGTTGCACAAAAAAAAAAGAAATTATTTTTCTTTTTTTTTTTTTTTTTTTGCAGTACACACTACCGTTCAAAATTTGGGTTCTGTAAAATGTTTTTTTTAAAGAAGCCTCTTCTGTTCACCAAGGCTGCATTTATTTGACCAAAAATACAGTAAAAATAGTAATATTGTGAAATATTATTACCATTAAAAAGAACTGTTTTCTATTAGAATATATTGTAAAATTTAATTTATTCCTGTGATCAAAGCTGAATTTTCAGCATCATTACTCCAGTATTCAGTGTCACATGATCCTTCAGAAATCAATCTAATATGATGATTTGATGTTGAAAACAGTTACAATATTTTTGTGGAAACCGTGATACATTTTATTTTTCAGGATTATTTGATGAATAGAAAGTTCAAAAGAACAGAATTTATTTGAAATCATAATCTTTTGTAACATTATAAATGTCTTTACTGTCACTTTTAATTAATTGAATCCATTCTTGCTGAATAAAAAGTATTAATTTGCTATAAAAAACAAAATTATACCCCAAACCTTTGGGCGGTTGTGTTTTCACGTTTCATTGTGATTTTCATTTTTATTGTTTTGTTGAGCTTTGTTGCAATTTTTGGGATGTTTTTGTGTGATGTTTGGTCATGTGGAAGTCTGAACTAATAGTGTCATTCTGGCAGCTCTCAGGCAGAAATCGATGAGCTGGGTCCAGGTCAGGCGGTCTACTACACTTGGGCTGAACCCACCGGCTCAAGAATCCTGAGCTGGAAATGGGGCAAGTTCAAAGGAGAGCTGAAGAGTGAAGAGGTGAGAAATATCAAAACTAGGTTTGAAAATTGATTACAATATTAAAGGATTAGTTGACTTCAGAATTCAAATTTCCTGATAATTTACTCACCCCCATGTCATCCAAGATGTTCATGTCTTTCTTTCTTCAGTCGAAAAGAAATGAAGGTTTTTGATGAAAATATTCCAGGATTTTTCTCCATATAGTGGACTTCACTGGGGTTCAACAGGTTGAAGGTCCAAATGTCAGTTTCAGTGCAGCTTCAAAGAGCTCTACATGATCCCAGACGAGGAATAAGGGTCTTATCTAGCAAAACGGTCATTTTCTAAAAAAATAAATAAAAATGACATACTTTTTAACCACAAATGCTCGTCTTGCACTGCTCTGCGATGCGCCACACATTACGTGATCACGTTGGAAAGGTCATGCGTGATGTAGGTGGAAGTACCGTGGTAGGGTGAAAAACTCCATCTCATTTTCTCCTCTAGCTTCCGTCATCGTCCAACATTGCGTAATGCATGAAATCGTGGACGCACATCGCAGAGCAGTGCAAGATAAGCATTTGTGGTTAGAAAGTATATAAATTTTTATTTATTTTAGAAAATGACCGATAGTTTCTCTAGATAAGACTCTTATTCCTCGTCTGGGATCATGTAGAGCTCTTTGAAGCTGCACTGAAACTGACATTTGGACCTTCAACCCGTTGAACCCCAGTGAAGTCCACTATATGGAGAAAAATCCTGGAATGTTTTCCTCAAAAAACTGAATTTATTTTCGACTGAAGAAAGACATAAACATCTTGGATGACATGGGGGTGAGTAAATTATCAGGAAATTTTCATTCTGAAGTGAACTAATCCTTTAACAGTTTCCCCCCACACTTTATGGACTTGTGAAGCTGAATGCGTGTCTGAGTCTCTGTTTTCGTTTGTTCTATAGGACCAGTTGTTGGATGTGAACAAGGAGGGAAAGCTTTTCGTCATCTCATTTTATGAAGGCCTCCAACGTGTGGCACTTTTCACCACAGAGCAGTGTGTCTACAAGAAGATTTGTGAGAACGAGAAAATTGAGCTGGCTGAACAGGAAATCAGCATCTCGTTACAGAACATGGGCATTTCACTGGTCAACAACACAACCAGCCAAGAAGTGGCCTTCATTGGCATCACCAGGTACTGCTGGGTGTCAAAAGTGTTATTGTTCAGCTGAACTTATTGTTAAGCATTTTTAGGGCCCTTTCAGACCAAGAACAATAACTATAAAGATAAATATAATGATAACTATAGTAACGTCCACACCAACCCTTATGGGAAAAAAAGTGCACTTAATTGTATTGAATGTGAACTTGTACTGTACTTCAAATCTTAAATTATATATTTAAAAAAAAACTGTACTTGCAGATAATATATTACTGAAATAAAATGCCACTTAAGTGTACTGACTATGTTTCTTACACTTAAGTACACTATATTAAAAATTCAATAGAAATGGCATTAAAATATATTTTAGTTAACCATAAATGCTTGTCGGTACATTCGGCAGTACACATTAACCATATTTTGAAGACAATTAAGAAATTACATATAAAGATGTGCTGAAGTCCTACTTAAGTAGGTCAAGAAAAAAGTTAATTTAATATAAATAACATGCAGTTAAGTGTCCAAAAACATTACATTCAGTTCGCTCTAAAGTATATTCTTTTAAAGATATTATTTATGTAATAAGTATTCTTTTTAAAAGTGTACTGAAGTGTACTTCTTTTTTGCAAAGTAATGCACAAAACCATTTTGTTTATTATAAGCGCTCTGCAATTTTGTTGTCTGCCACTTTATGTGCTCAAGCTTTTTAAAGTCAGGTGGATTCTGATTGGCTGTCAGTGTTTTTATCAGCTCATCAGATATTCATCAGCCGGAAAGAAAAACCTTCTGAAAGTGATTTCAATGATATCGTTCCTATGTGCTGTTATCGTTGTAGTTGTGGTGTCGACTGTTATTCTCATAGGATTAGAAAGACTATTAACTTTATAGTTACAGTTTTACTTATCATCCTTGGTGTGAATGGCCCTTTAAGATGGTGTTGGTAAGAGCAAAAGATATTTTGCTTACAGAAATGAATCAAGTTAACTTTATTTATGTGTGTCGATCAGTTCTGATGTGGTGTGGGAAACAAAGCCTAAGAAGCGCAGCCGGTGGAAGGTTTTGAGTGTTAAAGAGGCTGCAATGTTGGAACAGCGCTACAAAGATTATATGGAGCTCAGTCCAGTGGACAGCACCATCATTGACCTAGAGAACGACTACCAGGTTAGTGCATATAGGAACCAATTTACAGCCGTACAGACAAGACGTCTTATTTTAAAATGGTTGTCATCATTAGAATTAAACTGTGTTTTTGCTACTGTACCTTTAAGGCCTCTACATGTAAATGACCTCTGTTATGATTGGATCCTTTTTAGGATCAAGGCTGAAATGTACCGGCCACTATTTGGCATGTTTTAAATAAGGGTCAATATGTTTTTCAGTTTAGCAGATAAGTGCCAAAAGTGGGTTTTAGACACATTTGTGAAAAATACTATAGTATGACTGATTATGTTTACATTTAGCAGACGCTTTTATCTAAAGCGACTTACAAAAGAGGAGAAATGTTTATCCAACAAAAGGGAAACAATAGAATAGCTGCTAAGACAATTCTCACTTAGTTTAGCACCGTGCTCGCAGCAAAGATATTTTTTTAAAGAAGGTGAAGGCAGTGTGTTAGTGTTAATGAGTCAAGTGTTCACAAAAGAGATGTGCCTTTAGCTGTTCCTTGAAAATGATGCTCGGGTGGATTTAGGCAGGTCATTCCACCAGCAGGGAAAAGTCAAGGTAAAGGTCTGTGATAGTGACTTGTGGCTCTTTGGGATGGCACAACGAGGCGGTGTTCACCCGCAGAACACAATGAGGTCACATAAACCTGTAGTAGTGAGTTTAGGTATTGGGGTGCAGAGCCATTGGTTGTTCTGTAAGCAAGTGTCAATACCTTAAATTTAATGCGAGCAGCAACTGGCAGCCAATGCGATTTTGTTGAGGAGAGGCGTGACGTGCTCTCTTTGGGCATTGCAAATAGTCTAGCTTGGATAAACAAGAGCTTGGACAAGGAGTTGTGTAGCATGCTCTGATAGGTATGGCCCGATCTTCCTAACGTTGTACAGGCAAATCTGCACTATTGGGCAGTCCTAGCATTGTGGTCCATGAAGCTCAACTAATCATCAGTTAAAACTCCAAGATTCCTGGCTGTCCTGGAAGGTGTGATTGTTGACGAGACTAGCTGAATGATGAAGTTGTGATTAAAGGGTTAGTTCACCCAAAAATGAAAATTGTCATTCATGTCGTGTCATGTCGTTCTACACCAGTAAGACCTTCATTCATCTTCAGAACACAAATTAAGATATTTTTGATGAAATCTGATGGCTCAGTGAGGCCTCCGTTGCCAGCAATGTCACCGAACCTCTCAAGATCCAGAAAGGCACACAAAACATATTTAAAACAGTTCATGTGACTACAGTGGTTCTACCTTAATATTATAAAGCGACGAGAATACTTTTTGTGCGCCAAAATAACGACTTTTCAACAATATCTAGTGATGGCCAATTTTAAAAAAAACTGCTTCATGAAGCTTAACAACTCATTTGTTTTGAATCAGTTGTTCGGAGCGCCAAAACCATGTGATTTCAGCATCTTGATACGCGATCCGAATCACTGATTCGAAACAAAAGATTTGTTAAGATTCGAAGCAGTGTTTTGAAATCAGTCATCACTAGATATTGTTGAAAAGTCGTTATTTTGTTTTTTTGGTGCACAAAATTATTCTCGTCACTTTATAATATTAAAGGTTGAACCACTGTACTCACATGAACTGTTTTAAATATGTTTTGAGTACCTTTCTGGATCTTGAGAGGCCTCACTGAGCCATCGGATTTTATCAAAAATATCTTAATTTGTGTTCCGAAGATGAACGAAGGTCTCTTGCAGGTGTAGAACGACATGAGGGTGAGTAATAAATGACATTATTTTCATTTGGTGAACTGACCCTTTAAGTGTTGTTCGCACAAGCAGTTCTGTCTTAGCAAGATTGAGTTGAAGGTGGTGGTCCTTCATCCAGCAAGACATGTTTGCCAGGCAGGCTGATATCCATGCAGCTACCATCGGATCATCCTTCTGGAATGAGAGGTAGAGTTGTGTGTCATCAGCATAGTTGTGATTTAAAAAAGTGCTTGAATGAACAATCCTAGTGATGACATGTAGATCGAGAAGAGAAATGGTCCAAGCACGGAGCCCTGAGGCACTCCGGTAGTTAGTTGGTGAGAGTTAGACAGCTCTCTCCTCTAAGAAATCCTGAAAGATCTACTTGAGAGGTAAGACTTGAAAAATTGGAATGCGGTTCCTGAGACGCTCTTTGTCATGAGGGTTGAGAGGAGCATCTGGGGCTTTATAGTGTCGAAAACAGCAGACAGATTCCGCAGATGATTTGGAAGATTAGATGTTGCAAAGAATCAAGAAGTTGCTATCTAACGTGTAAATCTGTTTATTTTACAGATTATTTTTTTCAGATTGATTCATTTTCAAATTATTAATTTCTATTTAATATAAATATTGCATTTTGCTTATAGTTTTGTTATACATGTATTATTTACTGTCTTTAAATTAAAGTGTTTGTATAATGGCCATTATATCAGTCATCGGCCACCTTGCATTTAAAGATGCCAGCATTCATATGTGTTTTAATCTGTCTCTGGCTGTACCGTATGTCCATCAGGTGTTGTTTGCTGCAAATGGGGTGGACATGAGGATAATGCAGCCCTTTGATGCTCCTCTCAGGAGGAACTTCCTGCCAGCACTAAAGGTGGAGTACAGTGTCTCCACCCGTCAAAAAACCTACAGAGTCCAGATCAACAGGATTCAGGTCTGTTTCACACCCACTGAAGCAATCGGCACAGTTTAGGGCTGCGTTTCCCAAAAGCATTGTGAGCTAAGTTGATCGTGAAGACCATAGCTCACGATGCTTTTGGGAAATACAGCCCTAAACTGTCATTTATCTGACCTTTTCATACAGTATATAACACACAAGTTCATATATTTATCATGGTCAATGCACAAAATATTATCGAGAGACATAAAATGCCCCTGTTCACTGATCAGATCCAAAACCAGTTGCCTGGAGCCATCTTCCCATTTGTGTTCTACCCCGTCAAACCGCCCAAGTCAGTCAGCATGGACTCAGGTCAGTTGATCCACAGCCTTGAGAGGAAGAGCAATGCAAATTCATATGTGAATTTTTATTTATTTTCTATTTTTTAATTTAATTATTTATATTTTTATTGTGGATCCAACCAATCTGGCATTGTTACAGTAAAGTTTGTTACATATTAATTTTTGTTTCTTTTCTTTATTAAAGAGCCGAAACCGCTCGCTGATGTCAGCATCATCACCAGAGCAGCCGGACACTCAGACATACTGCGCATCAAGTGCGTCTCCTCCTCCTACAATCTCTCCTCTGTTTCATTCCTCAAACAAATGGCAAAACATGTTTCATTTTTGCCCCTACAGGTATTTTAAAGTGTTGATTCAGGAGATGGACCTGCGGATGGATCTCGGGTTCCTCTATGCCATACTTGAGCTCCTCACTGCCGAACATGCCAGTGCTGTCACATCTGAACAGGAGGTAATGCTCCTATAAAATCTTAGAAGTGATCAATATGATGTCCTCTGAATGGGCGGCAAATCCATTAATTAGTCATACACCTCACAGGAACAGCTTTCCCCCATTGAGAGATTTAAAGCTTGCCATTTTTTCTGACTTTAAATGTTGCGGTTTTAATTAGGACCCTTCTCTATTGATGCTTTTCAGTACTAAACAATATATTTATAATTGACGTTTCCCTCTTCTTCATCCACGCTGTCTTTGATTACATTTTTAGATTACATACACTACCTTTCAAAACGCATTATGTCTTTTGATTTTTGATATCTCGAACGGTTTTGCTGTGGCGAGGCAACAAATTTATGGTGAGAAAAGGGAAACAGGAAGCGTGTTATAACTTCGGCATACATTGACTGATTTGGATGAAACTTCAGCTGTTTGTTCGTTGTCGGAGGCTGATCACATGGATGTGACCATTGTGAGTCAAAGTCATAGCGCCACCAACTGGCAGCAGGAAGTGTGTCAATTTCAAATCTCCCTCTCATTTTTATTTGATTCACTTTAAACTTCATCAGTATAATGTCAAAACACAGCAGATGTAGACCTGTGAAAGGATTCTTGATGTGTTAAATACTCTAGCCATGGCAACGCATCAAACTTTAATAATATTCTTGGGTGTTTTTGAGGCTCTTATCATGCTTCAAATTACATGAAACTCGACACACTCATCAGAGTGATCAGCCAGTAGACATGGGCAAAGCCTTAGAAACAGGATTGGAGAGGGAGCTCTGTAGCGCCTCCTTTTGACAAAAGTGGGGGGGTTAGTTTTACCTACAGTCATCAAACTCGGTACATATATTGTGCTCACCGACAACTTTCTAATTTACAGTCATTAGCTCCGACCAACAGAAAGTCAGATATTTAAGTTTGAATGTGAATTTTTAACTCCTCCTCTTACTGGGTTCATACGATTCACACCAAACTTTCTGAACATGGTGACAAGGCATTGAAGATGTTAAATTGTGAACGGATATTGGATATCTCAAATGGTGTTGCCATGGCGAGCTATTGAAATAATGACAAAAAGGGAAACAGGAATAGTCTCATATCTTGACATAATTCTTTTACATTTACCCAGTTTAAATGCATATTGCCCGTCATGCACAGTTGGAAAATTCAGCTTTGATCACAGGAATAAATTACATTTTCAAATATATTCATGTATTTGATCTCTTGTGTGTCTGTTGTGGTGTTGTACTGTAGGTGGAGTTGTTTGAAAAGGACATCGAGTATCTGAAGACTGAGTTGAATCATGTTTCAGCCACAGACACGTCCCCCATCAGCCTGTACGAGTACTTCCACATCTCTCCCATAAAGGTCAGTTATCAAAACCTTCTGCCAAATTCACTGTAACCACACAGAAATATCAAAGGTTTAATATTTATGACAAACTTTGGTCATTGAAGGCATTTTTAAAATCAACACATTTTGAGTGTACGGTGTGGTGTGTAACTGTGTGTGTGTGTGTGTGTGTGTGGCAGCTCCACTTGAGTTTCTCTCTGAGCACCGGTGGTGAAGACGGGAATAAGAAAGAGAGAGAGACAGAGATCATTCCCCTTCAGTCTCTCCACCTGCTGCTGAAGAGTATTGGAGCGACTCTCACTGATGCTCAGGACGTCCTCTTCAAGTACTTACATTCACCTCTCAGCACTCTTTCTCACATCCCTGCACTTCCTCATTCTGCCCAGCCAAACCCTCAGATCACACATTGGGTATTTCTGGATTTCACGGGTGGTTAGATGCTGTGAAACTCACTCTTCACCTCAGTGTTCGCACTGTCACACTGCCCTCTAGTGGAAAGACAAAAACATGCTAGATATGAAGCTTGTAGAAGAACTCACTTCATTATCAGACTGGCATCTTGGTCATTAGTTATTCAGTTCTCAGAATGAAATACTAGCATGCCAATTTTACTGCATACTGAGTAGTAAATGTTGTATGCTAGTATTATTTATATAACACTATAGTTTTTCATTTACTTTAAGTTTTTCCATCTAATATATATATATACATATATATGTGTGTATATAAATGTTTTTAATAGTTTTAGTTAATGATAATAACCCTCAGCTGCTTATTTTTTTGCACTATGCAGCATATAATGATAAATGCTTCAAACTGTAGTATGCTACAGTTATTTCAGATATTAATATGTTTACTTTGTATTTTTGTCTCTCAAAAAATTATTTTGATATTGTGGTACACTAAGATTTCTTCTTTATTTTTTGAAAAAAGTATCTTCTGCTCACCAAGGCTGGATTTATTTGGTCAAAAATACAATAAAAGATATCATATTTTATTGATTATATTAATGAAATATTATTTCAATTTAAAATAACTGTTCTCTATTGTAATATATACTAAAGTGTAATTTATTCCTGTGATCAAAGCTGAATTTTCAGCATCATTACTCCAGTCTTCAGTGTCACATGATCCTTCAGAAATCATTCTAATATGATGATTTGCTCCTTAAGAAACATTTCTGATTATTATCAATTTTGAAATAATATAATATTAATATTTTAATATTAATATTTAGTTGGAAACCATGATATAGGATTTTTTGATGACTAGAAAGTTCAAAAGAACAGCATTTATTTGAAGTAGAAATCTTTTGTGAAATTATAAATTTCTTTTTGATCACTTTAGAACAATTTAACGCACCCTTGATGAATAAAAGTATACATTTCTTTAAAAAAAAAAAATTTCTTACCGACTTCAAACCTTCAGACCTTCATAAAATTGGAAAGGCAAGATCAAATCAAGGGCATTGAATTGTGGGATACGGTACCCAGTGTAGTGTGGTCTGCTTCTGTACTGCACATTTTGGCAGATGTAGTAGGTGCAAAGTCTCGTATAATTGAAATGTTTACATTTATATTGATGCATTTGTGTCCTTTCTTTCTCTAGACTTGCCTTTTTTGAGCTGACGTACCAGTTCCGCACCACTCAGCAGCTGCAGTCAGAGGTCATCCGCCATTACTCCAAACAGGTGACTGTTCACCTTTAACATTCAGAGACTACTGCTGATTTGTTTTTAACATACATTATGACTGCCTGTTTTCATGTATCTGTGCTTGTGTGTTTTAGGCTATCAAACAGATGTATGTTCTGGTTTTGGGTTTAGACGTCCTTGGGAATCCATTCGGACTGATCCGCGGTCTGTCTGAAGGCGTCGAGGCCTTCTTTTATGAGCCTTACCAGGTGAATCTTTAACTCTTCAGACACAACAACTGATATAAAACATTTGTGACCCTCTAAACTGCAAGTTTAGAAATTACATAGTTATAGTTATATGTCTCCACTGTTTGGAGAGCAGGATTATTATATTTAAAGTCACCCTGTGGTGAAAATCAAGTTTTTAATGTTGTTTATATGTCTATGTGGTGTTTTTAATATGCTTTAAGACAAACCATGTGCAAATTCATCAGTCAACACCATTACTGAGTATTTTCTCTTTAAAACTGCAGTGATCTAAAGACCGTCTCAAACCCGCAGTTTGAAATCGTTGGTGTTTCTGACGTCACAAATTACCTTGTAACCAATCACGTCAGCGTGCCAGCGGGCTTTAGCATATCATTAACTTTGACCACACAAGGGAGTCTCAAGAGAAGTCAGGTTATCCCGTATATATATATATATATATATTTTATTTTTTATTTTTTTTCTGTTGATATGAAAAATCGTGTAGATTTAGCAATATAGCCGGTGTATGATCTATATTACGATGTTATGAACTATATGTCTTTCTCCACTGACGTTCTGAGTTGTTCAAAGCGTTTGTAAGGATACTGATTGTTAGAAGGCAGCTGTCTGACTCTGACATGGCGAACAGGAACATGGTTTGTAACATTAGCAACACATTATTAGCTGTTTGATAACATAGTCAAGCAAAAGGCTAATCATATTAAAGGATTAGTTCACTTTCAAATGAAAAAACCCCAAGCTTTACTCACCCTCAAGCCATCCTAGGTGTATATGACTTTCTTCTTTCTGATGAACATAATCAGAGAAATATTAATAAATATCCTGATGCATCCGAGCTTTATAATGGGAGTGAGTGGGATCAATGAGTATGAAGCTCAAGAAAGTGTCTCCATCCACATCCATCCATCATAAACATACTCCACACGGCTCCGGGGGGTTAATAAAGGCCTTCTGAAGTGAAGTGATGCGTTTGTGTAAGAAAAATATCCATATTTAACAAGTTATGAAGTAAAATATCTAGCTTCTGCCAGACCGACTTCCGTATTCAAGTTATGAAGAAAGCGCTTGAGTTGAATATGGAAGGTGTAGGACGTAGCGTAGTTTTGAGGCGTTTCTTTCTTCGTATGTTGAATATAGAAGGTTAAAATATATATCTTTATATCTTCTCAAGGCAAAATTTCTTATTTTCATTTTTTTTAACTTGATGTACTAAAATAACAAACTAAAACTGAAATAAATTAATAAAAACTATACAGTATAGACATTAAAAAAATTACTAATAAAAAAATTTATAAAAATGACAAAAATGCACAACTAAAACGTTTAAATTAACATGAAAATGCAAAAATAAAAACTAAATTTAAGATATAAAAAAAACTGTAATAGTATCTCAATCGTTGTTTCCATCCACCTATTTATGCAAATTTTGGATGGAAACGCCAAGATGTGCATAAATTCTAAAAATGCACATGAAACGTATACGCTCAGTTGAGGCAGATAATTTTGATGTGCATAAACTACGATGGAAACACATTTATTGAATAAATCCCTCGATGCGCAACAAAAAACTCAGGTGACTTTGCATACAAAATGAATGTGTGTGTGTGTGTGTGTGTTTGTCAGGGTGCCATACAGGGACCAGAGGAGTTTGTGGAAGGGATGGCACTCGGGGTGAAGGCTCTGGTCGGAGGGGCTGTGGGTACGTACTCTCTTTTTGTGAGTGATCTTTGAAGCTATGAATTCAGAGACCTAAATCGAAACAGAAGTGGTCACATGAGGTTCATATCAAGCATAAACAGCAATGTTCTTCCACTCAAATTCTGACCTGTTCATTTTTTCTGTTTGTCGTCTTCTTCTCAGGCGGTCTGGCAGGAGCGGCGTCTCGGATCACGGGAGCGATGGCTAAAGGTGTGGCCGCCATGACGATGGATGAGGAGTACCAGCAGAAGAGACGCGAGGCCATGAACAAGCAGCCCAGCGGACTGAGAGAAGGACTGACGCGAGGAGGGAAAGGACTGGTGTCTGTGAGTGAACAATTGTCAAAGTCAAACTTTGCTTTTGCAGTAAAATTATTTGGATTGTGTGTGAAGTCTGTCTGTAAATATGATCTCTTTCACACAGGGTTTTGTAAGTGGCATCACGGGCATTGTGACTAAACCAATTAAAGGTAAAGCTTTATGCCAGCTGTTCGGTTATCTATCAGTATTTCAGTGTCAACAGTCAGCTTACCTGTGTGTTCAGCTTAATAGGCATGTCATGAGTGTGTATGTGTTCCTGTAGGAGCTCAAAAGGAAGGAGCGGCGGGTTTCTTTAAGGGTGTGGGCAAAGGCTTGGTTGGAGCTCTGACTAGACCAACAGGGGGCATCATTGACATGGCCAGCAGCACCTTTCAAGGCATCAAAAGGTGTGTGAATATGTCTATGTATCTGTGTGCATTGTTTGGGTAAGAGTCTTCCATGATTGTGATGCATTTTCTGGCATGATTTGAATTCAGAGCCGCAGAGACGTCTCAGGATGTGGAGAGTTTGCGTCCTCCTCGTTTCATCCATGAGGATGGAGTCATCCGGCCGTATAAGGAGAGAGAAGGAATCGGCAGCCAGATGCTGCAGGTGACGCTTAACACTTCCTGCTGTCACACTCCTGCTGTTCAAGATAGTGGCAAATGACAAATATAATAGGAATACACATGATAATAGGCTACAGAAATGGGCAGTTGACATGACAGGATAACAGGCTCCTGCAGTACAATTCAAAACTACAAAAAATAGAATAAAATAATTACATATTGCAGTATTTGTACTTTAAATTTAAACAACAGCACTGTTTAAATAAACTGTAAAAATGCTAAATGGTGGTTGAAAAAGGTAAATATCTAATATACAACCACTGGGAGATACATAAACTACAGACCAAGAGTCGTTTGAATCATGAGTCTCCTATGCTCACCAAGGCTGCATTTATGTGATCAAAAATACAGTAGTAACAGTACAATTGTGAAATATTATTACAATTTCAACTGTTTCTAATGTAATAATGTAATTTATTCCTGTGATCAAAACTGAATTTTCAGCATCATTACTCCAGTCTTCATGTCACATGATCAGTGTTGGGGAAAGTTCTTTTAAAAGTAATGCTGTTGGGCTGTTTGTTTGTTTGTTCTTTTTTTTTTTGCAAATGTAAAGGCCCTTTGACACCAAAAGTGAAATAATTAAGCCTCAGGCTGAAGGAAATGCAAATTCACACCTGTACAGTGGAGGGCGCAGCTCAAACAAGCAAACATCTCAGCCGTACTGCAGTTCTGGATCACAGATGAATAGGACGCAGGAGAAGAAAGTCCAACACTCTTACTTAAGCAATAAAAACAAAGAAAAGAAACACAAACATGATGTTTATCTAAAGTCATTTTTGCTTATTAGTATGGCTGAATTAGATCATTGAAGGTCAGCAGCAAAGACATTGGTTAATAAATTCAGATTAAATACATAAAGTATATTTCTATTATTTAACATTATTGCAGGTTCGGTTTGCGTAATATGCTGAGTTTGCATTTCACTGTTTTTATTAATTTTAAGGAATACTGAATCTGTTTTTGTGCAAGTGAGATGAGTAAATGTTCACATTTAGTCTAGATCTACAATATCCATCATGTTCACACACAACACCTCTGCACTTTATTTCTCTCAACATGGGGACAGGAGAGCTGTCAGTCAATAAACGAGAAAACAGTAACTTGCATTACTTATTTAAAAAAGTAACTCAGATATTTAGTTGTAAATATAAAAGTAATGTGTTATTTTACTAGTTACTTGGAAAAAGTAATCTGATTATGTAACTCATGTTACTTGTAATGCGTTACCCCCAACACTGCACATGATCCGTCAGAAATCATTTTGATATGCTGATTTGATGCTCAAAAAAAAAATTCTGATTATTGTCAATGTTGAAAACAGTTGTTCATATTTATATGGAAACTGGTACATTTTTTCAGGATTCTTTGATGAACAGCAAGTTTAAAAGAACAGCATTTATTTGAAAAAGAAACCTTTTGTATCATTAAAAATATCTTTATCACTTTTGAACAGTAGTGTACATATTTAATATTTATTTATTTAAACTTAACATCTTGATAATATATCCTTGTCAGCTACCCAGATATGTATAACATATACAGTACATATTAACATATATATCTGATTTTTATATATATTCTGATTTTTTTTTGCAGTTGTTTCATGCTCCAAAATACTTTGCCATTATCTTAAACACCTGCCATTAAACAACCAGCTTAGACCAACATGAATTTTCATGTTTGTCCAGGCTGGTTTATGCTGGTTAGTGCTGGTTTCATATTAGTCTAGATTGTGGACCAGCAAACCGTAGCTGGTGAAGCTGGTAAACAG
This sequence comes from Ctenopharyngodon idella, assembly GCF_019924925.1. Taxonomy (NCBI): domain Eukaryota; kingdom Metazoa; phylum Chordata; class Actinopteri; order Cypriniformes; family Xenocyprididae; genus Ctenopharyngodon; species Ctenopharyngodon idella. The sequence goes on from NC_067227.1 coordinate 1,717,534, forward strand.
ACCAGTCTTTCTGGTGAAGCTGGTTGACCAAGGAAGACTTGCTGGTTAAACTAGTTAGGAAGCAATATAGCCCAGCATCCAAAGCACAACAGGAAGCAAAAAGACTAACAAGGACCACCAAGGGTTTGTAATTTTATCATCAGACGTGTAGGTGGTGTTTTGAATAGGAGCAGAGAGATGCATGTGTAAAACTTTGCTATTAAGCTACTTTATGGATGCCAACTTTATTGACATTTGTTAGAGATCAAGATAAGCATTTGCATTTACTCTGAGTCGCTATTGTTCCCTTAAATCCCAAAGTGTACTTTGTTTTTTACACATATGCTAGCATATGCCCACAGTTGAACGCGTAGCCTTTCAAAGTATACTCCATTTGATTGTGTGCTCACACACATGCGCTCTGGAAAGTTTTGAAAATCTTTGTCCAGTGTCTGCGCTATTTTTATCCAGAAGTTATGACTGATAAAAATATGACCGATAAAAATGTCTTTGTATTCTTTTAAACTAAAGTTGCTGCTATCTCATAACCCCCTCACAGAAGTGTCGGTGTCTGTAGTTGTTGCAGTCTCGGGAATTTTGTTGTTGTTTTTCAATGTCTTTGGTTTCATTTTCTACTGTGAAACAATGTGGAACAACTGATTAGTGCAAAACAAATTCGATGCATCAAAGTAAATTCATGTGCAACTTATGCGTACAAAGTACAAAAATCAGGTGGCGCGTACTATTTTGGTGACGAAATTTGCGTCACGTGCACTGTACGCGGACCCTCGCGTATACGTAAAACGTGAAGTATACTTTGGGCTTAAGTGTTCGTTAATAGAGTGCAACAGTCAGGTTCAGGAAGTAAAAACTCCATTCATTTTCTCCTTAGGGACATTGATTTTCAACGATAACTTCTAAACCTTTAAAGTCAGGCCTACTGTGAGCTACGAGGTTGTTAATCGATGGTATTTGCTGCTGCTGAAGTCGTCAGCCCACATTATTTCAGCTTATTTTTAAAATTATTGTGTTTAACAGTGTTTAATTCCTGGTGAAAAACTACATTACCCATGATGCTCTACAGAAAATTACACCAATAAGAGTCAAAAAAGCAACATGTGCCAAAAGATGCCAAAAGAGCTCTTTAGCTCCGCCCACTCCATGAAGCACTGCAAATGATGTAATCGAGTCGATCTTCCTACGCTTTCAAAATACTGAAATGTTTGCATATATATGCATATTTTGCAATAAACTTAAAATATATTGTATATTGTATGTATATATGTATGTATATATGTATGTATATATATATATATATATATATAATATATATATATATAAATCAATATTTGTGCATGAGTAGTTTTATATTTCTCCATTGTTTTTAATTTGATTATTCTGTTTGCAGTGCTTCATGGGATTGTAGTTCTTTGCCTCACTAAAACTGTTAAGGACACAGTCTTGTACTTCTGTCTTTTTGACTGATTTTCAAAAAAAAATTTGCTTCAAATTAAAGTTTGTAGTGTTGTTATTCTCCTTGTAGCGATAGTGATTGACTTGGTTCATGCCTCCTTAACACAGACTATTTTAAAATCCCTGTGGGAAAAATGAATGGAAAAAAAATGCTTCCTGAACTAGGGGGCGGGCGCTAATGCACTCTATTGTCTTTAAAAATATATATAATTTAAAAATATAATTAAAACATTATTTATTTTTTAATGGAAAATATTTATATTAAAAATGTATTTTAACCAATATATTAAAAAATATACATTTTATAAATACAGTAAAATAAAATTATATTAAAAAATATTATCACTTGATATATCAATAAATAATAAAATATTAAATTAAGTCAAATCATTATGTAGTCCACTTACTACCATTACTAATGTAATTCCCAGCAGTCATTGACCTAACAAACAGATCATTCTGTGATATGTTGTGTAGCTTGTGAGAGTGTCAGATGTAGTAGTATTAGTGGAGTAGTTCAGCGTCTGTTCTGGTGTTCACTGACCGCAGCTCTCTTCTCTTGTCATGTTTACAGCGCAGAACAGCCCTCTCTCAGTGGAGTAGCACTGACACTGATGAGGACGAGGAAAATACACTTACAATTGTGTCCTTTTAATCACTTTTAATAGATATTCAGTCTGATTGTGTAATGTGCATCTGAATCTGAGTAATTTACAATGTTTAAGAGTTAGTGTGCAGCTGATAAAAAGTACATGTAAATATTGCTGTTTTATGCTTGGGAATCTTGGTTTTATTCCTTCAGATGTTTTATCCCACACCATCATCTGTCATTTTTCCTGAATAAAGTCTGTTTCCAAGTGCATTTTTCATCATTAACCCATTCCACACCCATCAATCCCACTATGCATTGCCAAATGAACTGGCACACAGGCACAAAGTACACCCTGTGCTGGAGCAGGGGTGTGTACTGAGACTTTAGTCTTCTAGAAAACATTGTGACTCAACCTTTGCTTACGTTTTGCATTGAATTCGAGTCTTTTTACTAGGGAAATTCTGGAAAATTTGCATTCTTGCATCCAGAACGCGTTCAGATAGGCAATGTGAAAGTGCACAGACACTGAGAACTAACATATTTTACAGTTAAAAACTGGTTGAATTGGCTTTAAGGGTTCCTAAAACTAGTGTGATACACAGTATATGAAGATTTTGAGGTTTTGTTGCCACTGTGTGTCTTTTCATCAGTTCTTGTGTCATTATATCCACTCCATCACCATATTTCAGCTCCTCAAATGTCAGCACATGATGTGGACAGAAAATATACGGCCGTAGAAGTTCACAGGATTGTTTTTTTTTTTTTCATATATATATATATTAATTGGTTTCTCCATTTGGTTTGTAGAGTATTGAAAATGGACGGTTTGCCAAGTACAGGTACTTTGCTCATGCTAAGGTGAACGAATCAGATTTCCTGATGATCACTAAAAGGTAGGTGAATTTAAATAAACGCCTCATTTTGCATGAGCAATATGTGACATGAGCACATTTAGATGAAGGGGCAGACAATTATCCTGACAATCAAAAGAGGGCAGAAAATAATGTATCAGATTGCATCCTGTGGGTGAAGAAAGTGTCTCTTTTTATGGCTGTCAAAGTTGATGCAATAATATCACATTAATGCAATCTCACTTTAAAGCAGTTAAGAAAAACTAGATAGTAAAGTTTGTAGACAAACTTTGATGTTGGCTTGAGAAAGCCAAGCCAGAAAGTTTGAAGTAATTTTAGCAGCTTTGAGTTTGAAGGTTTTAAGTTTAAAGGTCTTAAGTTTGAAATAGTTTTAACTTTTAGTTTAGTACTTTTAAAAGCCAGAATTTTGAATAGATAGATAGATATATAAACTAGCATGTTATCGCAGGTTTTTAACATGTTTTAGCATATTGCTAGGGTGTTGCTATGCGGTTGAAGAAAGTGTCTCTTGTAGAATTTAGGGCCGTCGAAAGAATTTAGGGCTGTCTCACTTTAAAGCATTTTTAAAAATTAGCGCCGTTAACGCAGGTTCTGATCACTCATAGTTCAAGCCAGGGTTGCCAATTGCGTGTTTTTCCCTTCACCAGACATTATTTGTAGTGCACCTCCCATCCAATAATCACAAAGAGCTTTGTGATTTGTTACTTTTGATAATAAACAAATCCTCATCAGATTTGTTACTTTTGATAATAAAAAAATCCTCATCAGATTTCAAAATTCTGTCCAAATGCCATTTTGGCACTCTTTAATGATGCATGACATCGCTTTAGCTCACTTCGTTCAAGAGTCAGTCATCTCTTCCACTTTACTACACGATTTAGCCCGAAATAAAGGTATGTTTAAAGGGGGGTATCACACACAGTTTCTGCCAATCTCATGTTAATCTTGAGTAGCTATAGAGTAGTAGTGCATCCTTCATATCTCCAAAAAGTCTTTAGTTTTATCATATTTATAAAAGATAAGATACGCTGTACCGAGTTTTTCCGAAACAGCCGAGCACCTGGAGGCGTGCCGTGTGAGCGGAGCTAAAGAGTCACGAGCACACGCAGCTTTTGTGTAGAGATCGTCTGCAAGCTATCGATGGTCAGCTAAACAAATGTATTTAAACACACACAATACACCATCACATTATCCCTGGATAACTTTTGAATCACTATAATGAATATAGCGTATAGTGAATGATGAATAATGAATTTATGAATTCACTACGTTCGTGTTGTTTACATTATATGCACTTAGGCGGCTATAGTCAACAAAACAGACATTTGAAGCAGTTTTACTCACCACCTGCGATTCCGACTCATGAACGGGATCATTCCCGCTGTGACCGCTCCATCTTTCAGTTTTAAACGATCTGTAAATCCAGTGTAGAACGGGGCCTTGTTTATAAAACCATAAGCGCCGATCCTGAGGGCTCGAACAACCACGGAAAAACACGCGATATTCTCCTTTCATTTTAACCAATAAAAAATATCCAGAGCGCATACATGTAATGCGTGAGCACAAAGCTTTCAGCTCCACTTAACACTGGGTTCTTTGGGAAGCAAGGTTATCTTTCCCTCACAACCAAAAACACACTTCTTTGGTGACATTGTTGATTTTGTGAAGTCCTGTGACCTGTGCAGCGCTGCTGACGACTTCGTAAAGCCGAACGCGCGTTGATGGGCGTGCTCTTGCTCTCTCGCTCTGGTCGACGTGTGCGCGCGCTCTTCCGGGAGAAGTGCCCGTACAAGGAATTCCGACCTATATGACGTCACTCAGGCCAATACTCGAAAAAAAGACCGCAAAGTTTATGAGGATTTGGAAGAGTATTTTTGGCACAGAAATACTCCGTCATACGTCCAGCTTGTGTTTTGAAACTTTGGCCATGTTTAGCATTAGAATCCAACTCTTTAACAGTCTAAATAAGTCAGAATACATGAAATATCATTATACCCCCCCTTTAAAGATATTGTACAACTTAATAAAAAGTATCATGTAATCACTCAATCAGTGTTTCAATCACTGAAAAACGCCAATAACAGCTTGTGAACAATGTCACATAACATTACATTTACCTCAGAAAAGTTATCCAGTGTTTAAAGTTTGTTATTTAAAAACTTCATTAGCGTTAATTATTTATGTTTTTTATGAAAACTACCTTATATGCAATTGAAATATACATCTCAGTTTTTATCTGAGTGTGATTGTTATCTGAAATAAATTGAATATAGTTGAATATATAGTATATAGTTTGTATAGTTTATATAGTTTGGGCTCTGTTATTAATTTTAACCTTTAATATTATAGTAATGTACCAAATGAGAGGGTTCCCTTTATAGTTTACAGTTTTAGTTGGGAGAGATTTTTTCCTTTAGAAAAGTTGACATGTAGGCCCATCTGAAATATTTACAAATGAATCATTATTAAGTTGAATTATATAATACCGTATATTGTGATATTTTCAGAGACGGTTATCTTACTGTCGGTAGCGCAGGCATTTGACAGCATAAGAAAATTTGAATCACAGCACAAAAAATCTCAAGATATTTCCACCAAATTATCAGTATCAGCATCGGCAGATATCATTCTGAATGATCGGTGTAATGATTTTGTATCAGTGGATCTCTACTTCATACCTTTTGAGCCATCGATTTGTGTTTACATGTAGCCTAAAAATCTGTTTCTAAAAGTCTTCACGTGAACACCCTGAGCTCGGTCCAAATGAAGTTTCAATCTGATTAAAGGGGTGGTGTATATCTTAAATAATAATTTAGGCAATGTAAACCTTCGAAACCAAATATTATGCACAGTATGTTAATTTACAGCTTAGAACTGAAATTGGAAAATAGTAGTGATTGCTTAAAGAGTTAGTTCACCTTAAAATGAGAAATCTGTAATCATTTACTCACACTCATGTTGTTCAAAACCCGTAAGATTTTTAATCTTCACAAAGTCATGTAACCAAAACTTCAAAGTCTTCTGGACAGACATGATCACTGTATATGATGAACAGATTTAATTTAATTTATTCACAAATAAACACACATACAATGTGAATGCATTCAGTTGAATCTTTTCATCATATAATGCAATCATATCTCTTCACAAGACTTGGATTAAACTGCTCAATTCATATGGATTCATTTTACAACACCTCTAAGACCTTTTTGGATCTTTTAAGTTTTGGTTACCTGGACTTTCAATGGAAGAACAGAAATCTCTCAGCTTTCATTTAAAAATATTTTAATTTGCGTTTCGTAGACTAACCAAAGTCTTATGGGTTTGGAGTAAATGATGACAGATTCAGGAATCTCAACAAACACCTAACCCCAAATATTAAACTTAGTCATATAAAACGTTCCCACATCCCCATATATTAAAGTTAGGCACAAACTTTTCCCACATTTTCTGCCGACAACGTAAAAATGCATGTAATTACATGTAGTCGTATGATTATAAATGTGCTGTTCTATCATATTTAATCCAGGTATGTGCTGCTCTCATACAGTCTGTGTGATTTTACTCTTCAGAGGAATATTTTTCGTGACTAAGGGCACGTTTGGGCAGCTGACGTGTGAGTGGCAGTATCTCTTTGATGAGTTCACTAAAGCGCCCATGATCGTGGAGGGCAGGAGACTGCGGATAGAAGCAAAGGTACATCATCATCATCATCATACACACTCATAACCCACAGTTTGATTTATGTGTATTTATAGAACTGCTTTATTTACTTAATAATTCTCACTGGTCTTAATGTGCACGTTATTTTAAAGACCAAAAAGTTTATTTGGTAGCACTTTATTTTATTGTATGAACTTACCTATATTAAGTCCAAGTAGTTCACTAGTATTACTCAGTACTTTCTGTGTAAGTACGCTTTTACTTTTCTGATGATGTAAGCAAGGCCACGTAGGCGGGGTCAAAGCATTAAAAGGAAAAGTATTAACCAGTAATATCACAGCCTGACATGTTTGATGCAGTTGAAACACCTCCCAAACAAGGATTCCTTTTGTTATGATGAAAACATCATTTATCTTGTTCTGATTTTCACAGGAGCGAGTCAAGTCAGTGTTTCATGCCAAAGAGTTTGGGAAGATCATCAATTTCAAAACCCCAGAGCTAGCAAAGGTAGAGTTGCACATTTTTGCTTCTGTAAACTAAATCTGGAAGTTGGTTCATGAACTGTTAGCGTTTCATAACAAAGGGCACAGTAAACATTAATCAGGGTAGCGGCATATTTAATTTTTGACAGGAATGAAATGAGGCTGTGAGGGATAGAGAACAGTGTGTTTAATGGATTGTGCTGTTGATTAACAACATACATCATTCAGCTGATGAAACGTCTTTCTGAAAATAACTTTCATTAGACAAAAACACCATAAAACAGTTATAAGTTGTGAGTTGTGAAAATTAGGACCTTTATACAGTGTGTGTGATCATAAAGACTGTAAGTCTGTCCCTCACTGCCTTGTTTTCAAATTCCATTTAAATGTGAGGATCACTATTAGGGTTGCAAAACTTTCCATGGAAATATATGGGAATTCAAGGATTAGTTGACTCATCCTTTAACGAGAATATAAGGGAATTTACGGGAAGTAATGGGAATAAACTGGAAATTTGCAAAATTGCAGGTTAGCCTATAACAGGGAACTTAAATGTAGTTTAAAAAACATTTTCCAGCATAACCTTGATTAAAACAACCAGATTTAATGCAAATTCAGTTGAATTTCTACCCTGTGTTCCTCAGTCACATGCACACAGCACACTACTTACTGCTTTTTTTAGGAGAGAATGTTTATTTTATTCAACATTCATGCTTTTTTGATGTTAAATAAAAGAATTGAACTCACAAATAAATCAAAGTCAAAAATGTCATTTTTAAATAGTTCATTTATACATTTCAACTGAGTTTGCATGCATGTCTGCTTATGACCAAACAAAATGTTTATATTTGTTTGTATATGATAAATTACTCCAAATTTCCAAATCATTTCCTTTAATTCCCATATTAGTCCTGTTAAGTTTCTTGAAATATTCCAGGGTCCTCGCGGGTCCTTAAAAACTCTTACATTTAGTTTGATCACATTTAAAATATCATAAATGGAATAACAGAAGTCTTATTGATTATTTTAAGAGGTCTTAAATTTGGGGACAAAAATAAGGAATTGTGATACTGTCTAATATGATTATTAAACTTTAAAAGGCAACAATTTCATTAAATAAATATGAGCACTGCACATTCAAATTCAGAAGTCAATAGTGCTCATTTATGCCAAGCAATTGTGTATGATCCACTGTTGATGAATTATGATATTGTTTACTTTAGGATGTTTGTTGTAGAAGACTGTAAGAGTGCATATTTTATCTCCCTCATATGTTTGAATGAGCAGCCAGCAAGAGTAAAGTATAGACGTTTCAAAATAAGAGTCCCAGAGTATTTCAGGCTTGTTTATAATTAAAAGTCCTGCATTATGCATATTTTTTTTTTTCCTGGTTTTTATTGTCAATTTAGTAATACAGTAAACTGCATCTGGCATTTATTTCAACGTAAAATCCGTCTCGTCACAGCAAGGAAAGACTAATAATTTTATTCAACACATTCAACATATAAATTTTACAACTATCGGCACAATAATCTGTTTATTGTCTTTCAACACAACATGAATCTCTTTATTGAACCCCCACAAAATTATTATTTTTGGCAATGTTTTGGGAAAACCCGAGGCATTTTGAACAAACCTAATATTAAGTATATATTCTTAATTTTAAATTCTTAGCCAGATCAAACAGACCAGTAAGGTACACAGAGGGGTTAAAGGACTGTATTTTTTTGTTTGCCACATATATGGTGTTTGCAGCCACCTGTGGATAAAATAACCTTGTCAATGTTTGTACCCATGAGCTCATTTTAATGATGTGTTTCTGTGGTTTTCAGTGGGTTCTTGCCAAGCTTGAAGATGCCAGGGAAAGTCTGCCGAAGTAACGACAGTTCAAGCTGCTGTGTGCCTTCTTTATGCTGCTTTTGCAGTGTGCCAATTTAAATTATACCCACAATACAACGGTCATTCACTAAACACTGAAACCCACGCCGGTAATGACTGTTAGACTGTGTGTTTGTGTGTTGAGTTTACATTACATTGTACCTCTCTGTCCTCACCCGCTGTTAGAGCTCAATCTGTCCAATCCCTTATTTGCGTAAACACCAAACTCATTTACATCTCACGTCCTTTAAAATGTGCCTCGACACACTCGAACCATGTGCAAGTCTGACGCCTCTATCAAAAGTCACACTAAAGTGTAAATTTTATAAATGTATTAATAAAGACCAATACACTGTATGTATATTATTTGTCTTTACATGTGGGCGTTTAAACAAAAATGACCAGGAATGTTTGAAAATGGTAATCTCTTACTGTATGTACAGGAGAGCAGGGATATTTTTTAACACGTGGCTTAGCATGAAATGCTCTTTTGTTTCTCAGTGTCTATTTATTTGATTCTCCAGCTCAACAGTAAAACTCGATGGCTGTTCGACTGCTTCTTGTCAGTACTGACACAACACGCTGTGTTACTGAACAAATATGCAAACTTTAATATTAGCTTTTGTCAGTTTACTTAATGAATGTCAAATGATTTGACATTAAAGTCCAGATGAAATCAAAATTGATGCTATTTATTGACCCTGATGTCACCAAGGCCTTGTGGGCAACCTGTAAATGATGTAAACCAATAGCTGTTTAGTGTCTGTTTTAGTAGGGCAGCCTTTCAAAATCTTGCCAATAGTTAATGCGGTTTATTAATATAATAAAGGCTACAGCAATAAAAGCTAATGGTGTTAAGTTGATGGGATGCATCAAGGATTTCTGGGACAAAATGTGCATCTTTTGCACAAGAATCTGCATACTCACATTTATTATATATATATTTAATTTTAATTGGAAGTGCATGCGGTTAGGAAAGCAGAATTGTGAATGCAATATCATGTTGACTTTAAAGGAAAAGAAAAGCATGACATTTTATTGCATCATTTTCTTGTCATTTTTAATTGATTATGCACATTTAATAAATGTATTTTGAAATTTGTTTGATTTTTTTTTTTTTTTATTCGAATTGTAATGAGTGACAACATATAGCTGTATATCCTTGTTTAATAAATATTATCAAAGCAGATAAAGACATTACAGTTTAAAGGCACTTAAGGCATTCATTACATTACAGCTTTCAACCGCTAGTAAACGTACTGAGGTAAAATAAAGTATTAAACTATGAGTTCAGTGGCTGTGTTTTATGAATATGCAAGACTTGTTTTATGGAATATGAATGTTTAAGATGAGAAATATCATTTACAAATGTAAAGTTTGACACTAAAACACCAAATAAATGTCAGTAAATGCTAGTAAATTATTTTTACAAATAATAAAATATCTTTAATTTCTACAAATGACCAATCATGATTGAGGCTTGTGTTAAATAACTACATAAGGCAGCTTCAGAACATTTGCTTTTTTTTAAATAAAATCCACAGTAAGTTTTTACATTAACATGTAAACTTTTCCCCTCTACTTTGCCTTTAAACGCTCTTATACAAGTAGTTTTCAAGATTTTGATCCATTTTACGTGCCTTAAAATCGCATCCTTTGTAAACTTTACTTGTATAAAGAACAAGATGGCAACATGTGTCGCAGATGTAACCTATCCATCTATCAGACGACCTAAACGGGACTGAAAAGAAGTTTCATTCTTGTAATGGTGGATTAAGGCTTGTTTTCAGGAACCCAGTCCACATCTAATCCATTAGACAATTCTCCTAGATATTCCTTATATACGTCCTTAGAACAATGTTAAGATAATGTGACAGCTAAATCTACTCAACAGCAGGACCAGGCTTTCTCCTTCAGGAAAAGGACTAGTTGTTGGTTTTAAACCAGGTTGAACTCTTTGAGATTGTGTCTCAGGATGGTGTCTTTCACAGCTGCGAAGATCAATCGGATGTTCTCGGTGTCGGTGGCACAGGTGAAGTGAGAGTAGATGGTTTTGTCTTTGTCTTCGTTCTGCTCCTGGTACATCTTAAGAATAAATTCCTGGGCTGCCTTTGGATCATTTTTGGGGCCTGAAAAAAATGAAAATAAATCTTTGGATCAAAGATGGGTCAAATATCTATAAAAACACAATAAAAAATAAAAACTATTTGCACATGCAATTGAACTTGAATACACCTTTTCTGTGATGAGCATGTTTTTTTATTTCTGAATTAAAACTGATTTTTATATTTTTTGGTGGCATAAAGTTGAAAATATCAGGGTGGTTAAAGGGCTAAAGTCATACAAATCATCATAAAAAAAAATGAAACTCTTCAAAATATATTATACAGTATTATATTATATTTTTAAGAAGTCAATAAGTCTTTTAAAATATATAATTTGAGGTTAGTTCAGGCTATAAATTATGAGGCACAACTTTGTTGAAACTTGATTTTCATGAATTTATCATTTATGATTGGCAGTGAAGCGTCACAACTGACGCTGGTGGGTCACATGATAATGACAACATGGCGGATGTAGTACATCCGGTGTGGTGAGGAATCAGGTCACCTTTACCTTTCAATGGATTTAAAATGGGTAGTATTTTTAGCGCCTGATTTTAATTCCTGCAAAGTCACATTATGATTTTTTTGTTTAAAATATGTTATAATGACCATTAATGTCTTTTAAATTACACGGTTCATATGCTAGTGTATATTACTGAAGCTATAGATTGTGAAATCAACCATTTCTCAATCTTACTGTTTTTTAGTTACGTGCACATGAACTTTAATGACATCCCATTCTTAATCCGTAGGGTTTAATATGGAGTTGGCCCACCCTTTGCAGCTATAACAGCCTCAACTCTTCTGGGAAGGCTTTCCACAAGGTTTAGGAGTGTGTTTATGGGAATTTTTGAACATTCTTCTACAAGCGCATTTGTGAGGTCAGGCAGTGATGTTGGACAAGAAGGCCTGGCTCACAGTCTCCGCTCTAATTCATCCCAAAGGTGTTCTATCGGGTTGAGGTCAGGACTCTGTGCAGGCCAGTCAAGTTCCTCCACACCAAACTCGCTCATCCATGTCTTTATGGACCTTGCTTTGTGCACTGGTGCGCAGTCATGTTGAAACAGGAAGGGGCCATCCCCAAACTGTTCCCACAAAGTTGGGAGTATGAAATTGTCCAAAATGTCTTGGTATGCTGAAGCATTAAGAGTTCCTTTCACTGGAACTAAGGGGTCAAGCCCAACCCCTGAAAAACAACCCCACTCCATAATCCCCCTCCACCAAACTTTACACTTGGCACAATGCAGTCAGGCAAGTCCCGTTCTCCTGGCAACCGCCAAACCCAGACTCGTCCATCGGATTGCCAGACAGAGAAGTGTGATTCGTCACTCCAGAGAACACGTCTCCACTGCTCTAGAGTCCAGTGGCGGCGTGCTTTACACCACTGCATCCGACGCTTTGCATTGCACTTGGTGATGTAAGGCTTGGATGCAGCTGCTCGGCCATGGAAACCCATTCCATGAAGCTCTCTACATGCTGTTCTTGAGCTAATCTGAAGGCCACACGAAGTTTGGAGGTCTGTAGCTATTGACTCTGCAGAAAGTTGGCGACTTCTGCGTACTGTGTGTCTCAGCATGCTCTGACCCCGCTCTGTGATTTTACGTGGCCTACCACTTCGTGGCTGAGTTGCTGTTGCTCCCAATTGCATCCACTTTGTTATAATACCACTAACAGTTGACCGTGGAATATTTAGTAGTGAGGAAATTTCACAAATGGACTTATTGCCCGGGTGGCAACCTATCACGGTACCGCGCTTGAATTCACTGAGCTCCTGAGAGCGACCCATTCTTTCACAAATGTTTGTAGAAGCAGTCTGCATGCCTAGGTGCTTGATTTTATACACCTGTGGCCATGGAAGTGATTGGAACACCTGAATTCAATGATTTGGAGGGGTGTCCCAATACTTTTGGCAATATAGTGTAGTTCCCAATTACATGTTTCACATTAATGATGTTTGAATGTACTTAGCACAAGAATTAATTTATTAAAAATTTATAATAGTATTATTATATTCTATACCACATTGCTATTATTGTGTAAAATTAATGTTAAATTACTTTTACAGAACATAGTATGTTGCAGCAATCCTTATCCTTATAAAAAAAAAAAAACACACACATTTTTAGGGATGGTTGTGTTTCTAGTTTGTTTCCTTATGCAATACATAGGCATTCATTTTATATTTCAAGTATGTTGTTTGTGCGCTTAATGTAATAAACATCATACAATAGTGAAATGGGTTATAATTAGTCAAGACATCACGATAACAACTTTTGATCAGGCATTACCACATGGGTCCTAAAGGAGACTCGATTCCTGGGTGGGGGGGGGGACTCGATTTCTCATGACACTGGATTACTTTCAAAAATCACACATTCATACGCACTTTTTTAGCACTCGTGAAGTAAGTACATACTATGTATTCAAAATAAGTTCCTAGAGTATGAGATTTCGGACGCAGCCCTCGTCTCACAAGTAAACTGCTATTAATGACTCACCTGTGAATTCTGGGAAGTAGGTGGCCACGTGAGAGTAAACAATCTTCTCCTTCAGGATGTCTGTCTTATTGAGAAAGAGAATCACAGACGACTGCTGGAACCAAGGATAAGTGATGATGGTTTTAAACAGAGCTTTACTCTCCTCCATGCGATTCTGGGACACAAGAGACAGAAAACAAATCCAGTCAACTGACATGAGCATGAAGAGAGAACAGGGCTGAAACCAGCCAAACTCAAAGCGAACCTGACCTCATTGTCGCATTCAGCGAGGACCTGATCGTACTCGCTCAGCGCCACCAGGAAGATGATGGAGGTGACGTTCTCAAAGCAGTGAATCCACTTCCTGCGCTCAGATCTCTGACCCCCGACATCCACCATCCTGGTGCATTGGAGCAATTAAACATGACAAAGATAAAGCTGTTCAGTTATTACATAAATATGCAAGGCAACCCAGACAGCCAAGGGTTATATCATAAATATCTGAAAAACTTTTGTCCGGCAAATTAAAATCATGTGGTGCGATCAGACAAAACATAAAACAGGAAACGTTATTCCTGGGGGAATAATGTAACGAGTAGGGTTGGGTAATCGGGAACGGGTTCCATTTTAGAACTGGTGATTCGATAAGACACACGCATTTAAAAAATATTTGACCAAATTACAAAAATAAGAATGAATGATGTACTGTATGAGGTCCATCTTATTCTTATCACAGCACAGCCATCTTATATACAATCTGGCACACTTTGCAGTCAGCTGTTACAGCAGTTGACGCCATCTTCTCTGATTTCAAGAAAATTTTAACAAAACTAACTGGTTATAAACCAGCTTTTTAAAATACCATTTTCACTTAGAAAAAACTAAAACTGAGTTTCTATTACATTCTGCAAAACATTTAAAGTTGCCCTAAAATGACTTGAACATTACAGAGAAACAGCGCTTTAATGGAATCAACATATGGATGTGAGCGCAAGAGTAATTCATGTCATGTGACACCACATTTATGTGTGTTAAAGCCCTTTCTCTCGACAAAAAGTGTTTCAAAACTACTTTTTTGCAGCATCACATGTGAAGTATAGACACAGAATTTGTGCTCAAGTTAAATGAAAAAAGATTGTCATCACTTGTGAAAGTTTGTCACCAATTAGCATTTCCATCACCTATTGGTAAACATTTTGATGCGCAAAAAATCCATAGATGGAAACTTGACTATTGGCCCAACCACAGACCTTATCATACTACAATATTCTAGAAACCCATTGGAAATTCCAAAGGGAATCCATGGCTCAAATGCTAATTCTCTTCTGGATTTTAGGACTAAAAACCGATCTGTTAACCACAGATTACACACTAAGGCCCTGTTTCCACCTGGTATTAAGATGTATTTTGGTCAATCAGATCACAAGTGGATGAGGGAGACACATTCCCGCTTACACCTGGTGTTTTAATCCGTCTCTTTTGTCCTCCTTTAACCACTTCTATCCTGATTTCTTCGATGGGAGGGTCTATCTAAAGGCTTTTTCAGGTCTTTCAATCTAATGGACGAAATTAGCTTGTGTAATTTACATATGAACGCGATCGGAGACGACCGAAAAACACACGGAGAACATCAGCTTTCGTTTCTGCTCTGACAGCCGCAAGACCGGCTGAACGCTGTGAGTGTGTGTTAGAAATCAGGAATAGTGTTATTATATTGTGCTTGGTACATTTTTCATCTTCAAACCAAATTTAGGTCTTCAGCCGGCAAAGTTTAAATCCCGTCTGGCTAGAGCGCTTCCCATAATGTTTACACATTAGGTCAGTAGGTGGAGAGTAGGTGGTCTTTTGCGGCTGTTCGAACACATTCGATGACATAAGCATTTACACTACTAAAGCAATCCGGTCGAATGTGTTTTCCACTACCTCTGGAAGTGGTTGAAAATGGACAAGCTCAAAATGTTTTACACCCTTTTTACACCTGTATTTAGTGTCGTCCACTTGTAATCCAATCGACCAAAACGCATCTTAATACCAGATGGAAACAGGGCCAAAGTGTTCTGGATTTTGATCCGGTTTGGATGTACAGCAAAATTAATTTTCCTGTGTGTGCTGATGCATGACCAAACACTGATGTGGCATATTAAGACTGTTACCTGAAGATGACATTCTCCAGGTCGAACGGATACTCGATGATTCCTGTGGTGGGAACCCTGACTCTCAGAATGTCCTGCTCGGTGGGAACATATGCAGCATCTGAAATCCGATCTAGATCACTCAGGTAGCTGTTACGGGACAAAACAAATACTGTGGTCAAGTCATGGCCAGAGCTGATAAAACAGGTTTTACAATTGTTGTGAGGACATGAAAGTGGAACACAGAGTTTTGCATCACAATATCACACATTTTGTTGACAGACATGCTGGAAATTTAGAGAAATTAGGATAATTAGAGAAGTCACACTTTTAATACGACACCTTCCCTTGTGAAAAAGAAGTATGCTAATTGTATTGAATACACAGTACTTAGTACACTTAGGAGTAGTGTACTTCACATCTTAAAAGTATATTTTCAAACAAACTGTACTTGCTGAAAATATAATATTCCTGAAATAAAAGGCCACTTAAGTGTACTTAAAGAGATACACTTTCATGGCTATGTTTCTTAACACACATAAGTACACTTTTAAAAAGTGTAATAATGTCAAATTAAAAGTTTTTCCTTAAAGTAATCAATATGTTTTAATAATCTTTGAGTGTGCTTTAAAGAAGTACACATATTTTGATGTGTTGACTAACATACTAAAGCACATGTAAAGCACTTAATTATCATTTTAACTGTTATGTTGTACTAAATTGCTAATCTGTACTAAAAATGTAACTTTATCATTACAAAATGTGTATTAACAAATATATTTAAACACATGACATGTGTTTCAATAGAAATGACATTAATGTATATTTTAGTTTACCATAAATGCTTGAATGTATATTCAGCAGCACATTTTAACCATATTTCAAAGACAATAGAAGTAATTATAAAATTACATCTAAAAACTCCTAAATTCAACTACTTGCATTTAATATAAATTTCAACTATAATACATGTTCACTTAATTGCAAATAGCCTGCAATTAAGTGTCAGAAAACATTACATTCAGTATATTTTTTTCAAAGTATATTATTTCCATAATAAGTACTCTATTAAAAAGTATACCAAAGTGTACTTCTTTTTCACAAGTGTCTGGAGTGTTCCCAGTAACATATATGACCAAATCACAAACATATGTCAAAAATACAGTGATTATAGTTTTAATTAGTTCACAGTTACAAGACTGACTATTTGGCAGAGTCAGTTAGCTGGTACTCTCGACGGCGGTCGTAGCATTCCTGAATCCCAGTGTCATTCCATAGACTACGGATGGCGTTCACTTGGGCCTCGTCCAAACTCATGATCTTATCCACCTCAATATCATTCACCAATGTAGCATGAGCCTGTAGAGACAAGCACAGCCAATCAGGATTCAGCACGAACTCCCCAGGGGACCAATGAGAGTGTGTGGTCAAGAAACCGAATGCAGAAAACAGCCAATTAATGTGAGTTCAACTGGAGCAGAGCATATAAACAGGAAGTAAAACCTTCTGGAAGGAAACAAACAGGTGAATATAAAAAGCAAGATTATGAAATACGTTACGTTATTAAATACGTAATGACCAAAATGAATTCCAGATACTTCTAAGCCTCCTTCAAACAAGATAAATATATTGAGAAGCCAAACTGCATTTAGATAAAAGATGGTAAGTGTTGTAAATTATCTTGAATACAAACATATATTTTGTCTTGTTTCATTAGCAGATTTTTAGGGGTCCTGGCAGCGAAGATTGTGAGCATTATTTTTCAGATTTAAAAACTGCAATGTCTGATCCGACCCACATGCACACATCCATTTAACACTAGGTGGCGCTTTAATAAGTACATTTATATTTTAGTGGTTATCCATGTTCCATTTTGTAGAAGAGAAAAAAAAAGAAGACAATTCTGTCATCATTTACTCAACCTCATGACATTCCAGACTGCATTCTTATGGAAGCTAGTTTCTGCCATGAAATAAAAAAATAAAAAAGGTAATGCGACATTTTATCTCATAATTTTGACTTTTTTTTTCACAAGTGTGTTATAAAGTCAGAATTGCGAGATATAAAGTCAGAATTGAGTGATATAAAGTCAGAATTTTGTAATAAAGTCAGAATTGCGAGTTATAAAGTCAGAATTGAGTGATATACAGTCAGAATTGCGAGATATAAAGTCAGAATTGAGTGATATAAAGTCAGAATTTTGTAATAAAGTCAGAATTGCGAGTTATAAAGTCAGAATTGAGTGATATACAGTCAGAATTGTGAGTTATAAAGTCAGAATTGCGAGCTATAAAGTCAGAATTGCGAGTTATAAAGTCAGAATTGTGAGTTATAAAGTCAGAATTGTGAGTTATAAAGTCAGAATTGAGTGATTTAAAGTCAGAATTGCGAGTTATAAAGTCAGAATTGTGAGTTATAAAGTCAGAATTGTGAGTTATAAAGTCAGAATTGAGTGATTTAAAGTCAGAATTGTGAGTTATAAAGTCAGAATTGTGAGTTATAAAGTCAGAATTGTGAGTTATAAAGTCAGAATTGAGTGATTTAAAGTCAGAATTGTGAGTTATAAAGTCAGAAGTGTGAGTTATAAAGTCAGAATTGTGAGTTATACAGTCAGAATTGTGAGTTATAAAGTCAGAATTGAGTGATATAAAGTCAGAATTGCGAGTTATAAAGTCAGAATTGAGTGATATAAAGTCAGAATTTTGTAATAAAGTCAGAATTGCGAGTTATAAAGTCAGAATTGAGTGATATACAGTCAGAATTGCGAGATATAAAGTCAGAATTGAGTGATATAAAGTCAGAATTTTGTAATAAAGTCAGAATTGCGAGTTATAAAGTCAGAATTGAGTGATATACAGTCAGAATTGTGAGTTATAAAGTCAGAATTGCGAGCTATAAAGTCAGAATTGCGAGTTATAAAGTCAGAATTGTGAGTTATAAAGTCAGAATTGCGTGATATAGTCAGAATTGCGTGATATAAAGTCAGAATTGCGAGTTATAAAGTCAGAATTGTGAGTTATAAAGTCAGAATTGCGAGTTATAAAGTCAGAATTGCGAGTTATAAAGTCAGAATTGCGAGTTATAAAGTCAGAATTGTGAGTTATAAAGTCAGAATTGTGAGTTATAAAGTCAGAATTGAGTGATTTAAAGTCAGAATTGTGAGTTATAAAGTCAGAATTGCGAGTTATACAGTCAGAATTGAGTGATTTAAAGTCAGAATTGTGAGTTATAAAGTCAGAAGTGTGAGTTATAAAGTCAGAATTGTGAGTTATAAAGTCAGAATTGTGAGTTATAAAGTCAGAAGTGTGAGTTATACAGTCAGAATTGTGAATTATAAAGTCAGAATTGCGAGCTATAAAGTCAGAATTGAGTGATTTAAAGTCAGAATTGTGAGTTATAAAGTCAGAATTGCGAGTTATAAAGTCAGAATTGCGAGTTATACAGTCAGAATTGAGTGATTTAAAGTCAGAATTGTGAGTTATAAAGTCAGAAGTGTGAGTTATAAAGTCAGAATTGTGAGTTATAAAGTCAGAATTGTGAGTTATAAAGTCAGAAGTGTGAGTTATACAGTCAGAATTGTGAATTATAAAGTCAGAATTGCGAGCTATAAAGTCAGAATTGAGTGATTTAAAGTCAGAATTGTGAGTTATAAAGTCAGAATTGCGAGTTATAAAGTCAGAATTGTGAGTTATAAAGTCAGAATTGTGAGTTATACAGTCAGAATTGAGTGATTTAAAGTCAGAATTGTGAGTTATAAAGTCAGAAGTGTGAGTTATAGTGAGAATTGTGAGTTATACAGTCAGAATTGTGAGTTATAAAGTCAGAATTGTGAGTTATAAAGTCAGAAGTGTGAGTTATACAGTCAGAATTGTGAGTTATAAAGTCAGAATTGTGAGTTATAAAGTCAGAAGTGTGAGTTATACAGTCAGAATTGAGTGATTTAAAGTCAGAATTGTGAGTTATAAAGTCAGAAGTGTGAGTTATAGTGAGAATTGTGAGTTATACAGTCAGAATTGTGAGTTATAAAGTCAGAATTGTGAGTTATAAAGTCAGAAGTGTGAGTTATACAGTCAGAATTGTGAGTTATAAAGTCAGAAGTGTGAGTTATACAGTCAGAATTGTGAGTTATAAAGTCAGAAGTGTGAGTTATACAGTCAGAATTGTGAGTTATAAAGTCAGAATTGTGAGTTATAAAGTCAGAATTGAGTGATTTAAAGTCAGAATTGTGAGTTATACAGTCAGAATTGAGTGATTTAAAGTCAGAATTGTGAGTTATAAAGTCAGAATTGTGAGTTATAAAGTCAGAAGTGTGAGTTATACAGTCAGAATTGCGAGTTATAAAGTCAGAATTGTGAGTTATAAAGTCAGAATTGCGAGTTATACAGTCAGAATTGCGAGTTATAAAGTCAGAATTTTGAGTTATAAAGTCAGAATTGAGTGATTTAAAGTCAGAATTGTGAGTTATACAGTCAGAATTGAGTGATTTAAAGTCAGAATTGTGAGTTATAAAGTCAGAATTGTGAGTTATAAAGTCAGAAGTGTGAGTTATAAAGTCAGAATTGTGAGTTATACAGTCAGAATTGAGTGATTTAAAGTCAGAATTGTGAGTTATAAAGTCAGAAGTGTGAGTTATAGTGAGAATTGTGAGTTATAAAGTCAGAAGTGTGAGTTATAAAGTCAGAATTGTGAGTTATAAAGTCAGAATTGTGAGTTATACAGTCAGAATTGAGTGATTTAAAGTCAAAATTGTGAGTTATAAAGTCAGAATTGTGAGTTATAAAGTCAGAATTGCGAGTTATAAAGTCAGAATTGTGAGTTATAAAGTCAGAAGTGTGAGTTATAAAGTCAGAAGTGTGAGTTATAAAGTCAGAATTGTGAATTATAAAGTCAGAAGTGTGAGTTATAGTGAGAATTGTGAGTTATAAAGTCAGAAGTGTGAGTTATAAAGTCAGAAGTGTGAGTTATAAAGTCAGAATTGTGAGTTATAAAGTCAGAAGTGTGAGTTATAGTGAGAATTGTGAGTTATAAAGTCAGAAGTGTGAGTTATAAAGTCAGAATTGTGAGTTATACAGTCAGAATTGAGTGATTTAAAGTCAAAATTGTGAGTTATAAAGTCAGAATTGTGAGTTATAAAGTCAGAATTGCGTGTTATAAAGTCAGAAGTGTGAGTTATAAAGTCAGAATTGTGAGTTATAAAGTCAGAAGTGTGAGTTATAAAGTCAGAATTGTGAGATAAATAATTACCTTTTTTATTTTTTTATTTAGTGGCAGAAACAAGCTTCCATACATTCTGAATGCTTCTTCTATGGAACACAAAATAAACGATTTTGAAGAATGTTTCAACTATTTTTGTCCAGACAATGAAAGTTGTCCAAGGGTCCAAAACAACACTGGACTATAGGGGCTTTGGCACC
Organism: Ctenopharyngodon idella; assembly: GCF_019924925.1. Lineage (NCBI taxonomy): Eukaryota > Metazoa > Chordata > Actinopteri > Cypriniformes > Xenocyprididae > Ctenopharyngodon > Ctenopharyngodon idella. The sequence continues at coordinate 1,738,601 of NC_067227.1, forward strand.
GAATAGTTCTAGGAACTCAGTTATAGGAACTAGCCACTAGGATAGTTCCCCGAGAACTAAATTCTCCCCTGGGCCATGTTCCTGGTTGCATTCGCACTGGGAATAGGAACTGCTGGGTGCCGGTGTTTGACATGCGTTTAACCAATCAACGTACACTTACGTCACTGATACAGTAGTTCCTATAGTACTGGTTTAGACCCTACTCTGAAGTAGGAGCTAATTTAGTTCCCTCAAAACGAGTTCCTTGAACTAAAATCGTTCCTAGTTCCTGGGGTGCGAACCGCCAAAATCCGGGTATTTCAGCCAATAGTTCTAGGAACTATGAAAAGGTTCCTCCGGTGCGAAAGCCCCTTATGTTGACTTTCTTTTATCTTCTTTTTTTGTTCCACTGAAGAAAGAAAGTTATACAGTTTTAGAACAACATGAGGGTGAGTAAATGATGACTGATAAATGAATTAAAATTTTTGGATAAACTATCCCTTTAACACTTGTGTCGACATCAGGACGTTCTGAAAATGCACGCCAAAAACTGATCAAGAAAGTTAGCAAATTTAGCAGAAATTTCAATCTCCTCTTTCCAGATTAGTGTCTGTGTGCTGTACCTGGTTCGTTGAGTTAGCATAAGCGATCTTGAGCATCTCCATAGCTCTGACCATGGACTGCATGGCGCTGATCACGTTCTGATGGACGAGCTTAATGAAGCCCTTCTTATCTTCATCAGTATAACCCGAGCCATGAATGATCCTCATCTGTTTAATGAACGTACTCTTGCCACTCTCACCTGTGCCTACAAAAGAGAAAAGACAAGTAAATCATTTTGTTTCTGCACTAACAAAAAATGCAATGGTATTACCATGTTTTTGGAAAAACTACCATGGTAAAACGCCATGTATATGTATATATGAAAGTACCATTGTACATTTGTGTAAGCGTGAAGGTCTTTCTCTCAAACTTTTGGACGTATATAAAAATGTTGGCCATTTTGAAATTATTACCATCAGTTGATAGCTGATATCAGTATCAGAAGTGCCATACCAATTCCAGAAACCATTCATTATTATATACCATTATAATAATTTAACTTTCATAAATGAAGAACAACTATGACTTGGGTTTTGTGGCTATGATTAATAACACATATGGTTGGGTGAATCTGGCCGCTTCTCATTTGTATATTTTTCCTCAGAGATGAACAAAAGGTAAATCTGTTTAGTGTTTGGCTACTGTAGTGACAAGACTGAGATGATTATGTTCGACAGACTGAATGTGCGGCTTGCCAGAGTAGTGTTTATATTCTCCAGCTGCTGTGTCTCTATTCAGGACAGCTGTAAGATGTAAATGGCTGAGGATCATTTCAAATTGTCTGATTTCACAGAGAGGAAACACAGTTTAGTTAACTAAAACTAAAACCATAAAAAAAATATCGTAACTTGAAATGAAATAAAGGTTAGGTGAAATAAAATACTAATTTTCAGCTAGTTGCCAAGGCAACATTTCTCACTTTCATTTAGTTTGAACTTAACCCTTTCATGCATGGTGTCCACATTTGTGGACAGTTAATTTAACTCCATTTAGGGTTCATTTATAATGGTAATTTTCTCCAAACCACTCAAGCAATATTGTAACAGAGTCTACTATCTTGCATTTCAAATATTCATTGCTTGATGACATCATTAATCCAAGATTGCTGACAGCGATAGCCATGTGCTAAATGCCCCAGGCATATCTGTGAAAAACTTTTATACAAGGAGGTAAATTGAGGTAAAAAAAAAATGTGTATGTGACGTATGTAGACGTCATGCAACAGTGGAGTCAGATTGCATAAAGTCTGATTTCTGTAACCTGCTAGTATATCTATTCTATTTTTTCAAAGATGTTATGAATTGTTTTATATTGCAATAAAACAGACATTTAACAAATATATCAACATAGAAAAAAATAAAAAAAATTATATATTACGGCTAGGGCTGGGCGATAAGGCAAAAAAATAAAATCTCGATTTTTTCAGAATGATAGACCGATTCACGATTTCGATTTTTTTATTTTTTTTTACAGTTTAACTAGTCAACTTAAAAACGTAACTACAATATGATTTAAGTAACATTCTCTTTATTAACAATCTGGTTAAAAAAAGTTCCATTCCAAGTGCAGCACACCTGAAGTGATCAACATGCTGTAAATGTAAAACAATTTGTTCAATATCTTTGCAGAAAATATGCCTGAAATATGAAGGCAAATGTTGTGCAAACTTATCTTAAACACATCCTATATACTCAGAAATAATATAAAATAAGAAAATGCTAAATATTTCTTAGACAAAAAGTAATAGCAATAAATAACACCAGTAATAGGCTATTATTAACAGCAAATGCTTTGTAAAAACAGAAAACAACAGATTTCAGCCTGCCACCATCATGCAAACATGAAATATCAAACAGGTTTACCAATTTTTGCATTGCTATTTGTCCAATTGTTTTTATGTTTGACGGACATGTTTAGGTGTCGCACTCGTGTCTCGCGTCTTTTGCAGCGTCTCACCCATGAAACGCATTCTAAAAACACGGCGGTCAAGTTAAAAAAAGCTCAACTCGCGTTTAATATCTTTGCCTTTTTTTCTCATTCCACTGCCTGCTTCTCATTTTTATAACGCAATACCGCATTTCTGAATGAACAGCCGCTTAAGAATAGGGATGGGCAGATCGATATGAAGTATCGATATATTGATACTGGCGTTGAGTATTGAAAGTATCGATACTCAAATTAAAATATCGATACTAAGGTGTGTGGTTTTTTTTTTTTTTTACCAGTTATTTTGTTTATTTAACAATAAATTTAATGCATACAATATACATTGAATTGGACAAATAACCTATGTTAGCGAATAATTTGTAGCAGAAGTATTTTCCTGCTCATCTGAACACGCAAATGCTGCAAGTCAGAACCAATCAATCACAGAGTGTTCGCTCACTGCCGACACTACATTCAAACAGGGTTGCGTTTAGTATCGTAAGAAAGTATCGTTTCCCAAAAGCATTGATGCTTTTGGGAAACGTAGCCCAGAACAATGCTTAACAGCAGACAGAAAAATATAATATTATTATTATTAGTTATTTCACAATAAACAAAATGAAATAGTAGCCTACATACTTTGTGCAATTACATTTATTTACATTGAAGGTTAAAAGTTCATACTGATGTTCTGTCAGAATACAAATGTTGCATTGAATGGGTGCAACAGCCTGTCACTGGCAGCTTATAAAAATGAACCATTACTAAAGTGACCATAGTTCAGCTAGGCATACAGTAGGCTTATTTGTAGATTTGGTTTACCAAGTAAACATTTTAACTATGTGTAAACAAAAATATAATCTAATAAACTGCAATTAAGGCATATTGAATGTTAAAATGCCTTTCAAATATAATGTTAAGTGGGTATCATAACCCATTTTACTCTTAGTAATTCAATAATTGAATAAATGTTAAAATCTATAAATTCATATTAGAGGTATCGTATCGGTATCGATATCGGCGATATTGGCCTTGAAAGTATCGGTATCATATCGAAAACAAAATAAGTGGTATCGCCCGTCCCTACTTAAGAATAGTGATGTGTTCTACGTTCATAGAGCGTCACATGAGAGCGGTTAATCAGGCGCGCCGGCACCATCATGAGGTCGGTTCATTTTCTTCTCCTAATAAGGTTATCATTGCTGTACTGTCAACATGTCTAATTGTAACGCTTGCTAACATTTTTATTCAAAATCGCGATTTCTCGATTTAAAAAATAATAAAATCAAGGCAAAACATTAAATTCGAATTAATCGGAAAAATCGCCCAGCCCTAATTACGGCATTAAATGGCAACTTTACACATACAAATGGAGACAAATTTGCATTTTGCCTTCCAAACAGGGACAGCATAGGTTAAGGACTCAGTACAGATATTATATAATATAATAAGTTGTTATAATGTTTTCCATGATTTGTCCATATTGCTACTATGTTTCCGCATATATGTAACAACCGTTATAGTTCCTACAATATGTGTTTTATTGTTATTATATTGTAATATTATTGTTTAAATAACTGAGCTGATATACATAGTATAACATGCCATAAAAAAACACAATATTCCATAGTGTCAGCTGTGGCTTTATGTCCCATTTTACTCCTTTGATGCATGGTGTCCACATACGTGGACAGTTAAATAATTTTTAAATAAAACTGAATTTTGTATAAATGAAAATGGATTTCAATTTTAGCATCATATTAAAGTAATAAAAAGTATCTTAAAAAAATCTAGATAATTTATTCCATAATTCATGCATGAAAGGGTTAAAGTACTAAAAATAACTAAAACTAAATAAACTAAAATGAATAAATGAAAATCAAAACTATTATGACAAATAAAAACGACAAAAACAAACAACAAAATGATTAAAACTTTAAATAAAATTAAAGTGAAAGCAGAAAATATAAAAATAAAATCGAACTAACAGTATATCAATGATAAAACATGCTAAATAATGCATGATAAACTCCCAACCAGCCAGACACAGCAACACTGGCTCAACCAATGGTGCGAGTTGGGGGCGTGGCTGTTTGTTTTTTCAACCAATGGAAGATCGGGGTGTGTTCAGCAAGTCTGTTTGGTGAAATTACGAAGTCTAGATTTAAAAAGGACCTATTATGTATTCATTTTGTGTTTGGGGTTAACTAGAATAGGCTGTCTTGAATGTTCAGAAAACACATTATTTTTCACATATTTGTCAAATTAATGCAGCACCTCTGTTCCCAGGTACGTTTTTAGGGTACGTTTACAAAATGCAATTGTTGTGTAAATGAATGGCCAAAACGCAAGTTTTACGTTTTTAGTTGAAAACAGTGTAGTGTAAACGGCTCCTACTTCCATTTTTATGCCCTTTCCTCACTAACTTCCCTCCGTCTCGTTCACTCAGATATACGTCATTGCTTATGTTGCATGAGTGCCCACTACTGGCGGAACCCTTGCAATGTGTTTAAGTGGAACGCCCTAAATCTCAAAGTAAACTTCACTTTTTACACGTACACAAGGGTCAGCATACAGTGCGTGTGACGTGAATTTCGTCATCAGAATAGTACGCGTGTACTGTACACGCACCGCCAGTTTTTTGTATCCTTTGTACGTGCAGGTCACACATGCGCATTTAAAAGATTTTAGTAGTAATTAGTTTATCCACAAGGTGGCATCCATGCCCTGGGGGAATCGATTCACAAGATAGTCAACGAAAACTGCATAAAAGGAACAGACCGGATCGCATGCAAGCTACAGTGACAATGGAGGCCTATATAGACGAGAGATTGTGTGAAGAGGTTAAAAAGTACCCTCATTTGTACAACTCTAGCATGAAAGAATACAAAGATGTTTACATGGGTTGTAACTCGTGGCGAGAGATTGCTCAAAACTGCGTATGCATCGAACGCCTGTGTATGCGTACGAGTCAAATGAAGTGTACTTTCCAAGGCTGTGCGTTCGACTGTGCGCGTAAAATACGAAGTGTAGTCAGGGCTTAAGCCCTTGATCACTTGGAATCCACTATGGAGCTGATTTATTACATTTTTTTCCCCTTATGAATGTGTTTTATGCACCATTCTATAGGCCTGTATGTATGTTTGGGCTGTTGGAGAAAATATAAAAAATTACACTAATTACACAATACAATAAACTATAGCTGTGTAAAAAACAGGCAGCTACAAATATTATGTGGTTAAATGTCAAAATAACAATATCATTCACTAGAGTTGTGTGGGTTGGGGGTAAATTAAGCATGATCTACTGAGGCATCACAATTGTGTTGCATTGTGGTCTATGGATCTGCCTTAAGTGTACATATTGAGTCGACTCGCTCCTCGCCCACTTGACGAAGTTGAACACACTTCAAAATGGCGGTGGGGATTCACCCCAAGGGAAGTGCTTAGAGAAGTTTGCAAGTGTATGTCTAAAAGTGGAGTTAAACGCAGCCCCAGGGACAACGCTCTGTTTAGTTCCTGTCTCTATGAAGCCCCTCCTTCTGAAAAGCACAATGTTCTCTGATTGGTCAGCTGGACCTGTGTATTGTGCTTGGTCAAGCGATTCGAGCGTGTTTGGGAAATGTCCCGCCCCTTACCATAACTGCCAGTTTCAACACACTACTAACTCAACCAGGCCTCGGCACTTTATTCTGCGTATGAATTATTTAAATGAGGAATGTTGTGACATGTTCATTCCTGGAAGAAACTCAAGACTACAATGGAGGCGTTTCAGGGAGTTCAGAAACACTGACACTGATATAGAGAAGAACTCCCGCTGGAGGGACTTTGCAGAGCTTTTTCATGATCAAACAGCAACATTACACACTAAAGAAAGATGAACATGGAAAAAAACCATAATATGATCCGATTACATTAACTGCAAAACGGTGATTAAATTGAGATTTTTTAATTCAAGCTCAATTGTAAACCAACAAACCAAGAAGGAAAATACTTCAGTTTCTTTTTTTCTTCCAAATAATCACAGAGTTCAAAATGTCAAATATGAAATGACAGTATATATATATTTGAGGAAAGTAATAATGAACAAATTGCAGTTGTTTCACCCAGCAGACAGAGAAGACAGTGAAAGATAGAGACGGAGGAGAGAAAAAAAGATTTGGGGTGTATGTGTTTCAGAGAGTTTTGTTTAAAGTGCCGTGTGGCAGAATATCTGTCTTGCCCTCGGCCAATAAACAGTCTCTGAGTGCAGTGACAGTCTCCACACTAAAGCCATTCTTCAAGCATACTTCATGTGTTAAAGCAAACTTCACTAGACACTCACAAATAATATTTGATTTTTAAGAGCTGCAGCATTATGGTTCGACTGAATAAAGACTAGAAATATACAGTGTATATTCCCAGGTCAGATTTAGGGTAAACTGAGACTTCTTAGGGTGATTTACTGACTTAAAAGACAAAGACACTCAGCAGAGCATTAATTTTCAAAGCAATGCCTTATAGCCCATACTTCTGGAACATACATGAATGCTTTCTGCAGTATGACAATGAGGCATGATATAAATGAATAAGGTGTGTTTTCTACTGGAAGTGTACACCAGACCGCTGTCCCCTGATGTTTGACACTTTTACAGCTGTCTGAGAGAAGTTCTGGACGGCTAACGTTTGTGTTACTGCTGCAGTGTAATGAGTGCATCAATCAGACTGTACTTAGATGCATTACATAAAGCTCAGTAATCACTCTCATTCTACGGCTCATTCAGAGTTCATATTTCTCTCAGTTTCACCAGCTTCATTACACAATTTTCTTCAAAAAAACACATTCTTGAATTTACCAGCCATTTAACAGAAACTTATGGCCGAAAACCTATAAAATTACTAAAACTTTAACTAAAATTAAAGTGAAAACAGAAAATAAAATTGAATTCAAAATATTAACAAAACCTATAACAGTATAACGATGCTAAATAATGCATGATAAACACATGCATAATAGACAGCAAAACTGGCTCAACCAATGGTGACCAATGGGAGATGAGGGTGTGTTCTGAGAGTGTATGGTAAATTACAAAGTAAATTAGTATATTATCAATGATAATGCATACATACTGTACTTATTCAAGCTTCATGCACATTAAAATGCTCGTTTTGAATGGACTATATGCACGGAGCGTTCTTACGAACTTCCGCAATAATAGTGTCACATATGTTTTGGTTTTGTGTTCATGTTTATGATTTCATGTCTTTTATTTTGTAGTTTGATATATGTTGCTTGTTTGTGTCATGCTTCCCTTGCTCCTCATGTTCCCCCTTAGTCTATGTGTCATGTTCTCATTGGTTGGTTATGGTCATGTGGTTTTCAGTTCTGTTCTGTCATTGGTTCTCATGTTCCTTGTGTCACTTGCTCATTGGTTGCCATAGTCATGTGTTCTCTTTGTTCTTGTATTTAAAGCCATTGTCTTCCCCATGTTACTTTGTTGTGTATTGTTAATGTAACCCTGCTGTCGGTGAGTCTTATAGTCAAGTCAAGTCTGTTCAAGTCAAGTCTGCTCATAGTCAAGTCTGTTCAATTTCATGTCAAGTGGTTGCTTTGTTTGTTTGATCACACTGTTAAAATAAACTGCACTTGGGTTCATCATCTCACCTTCAGTCTGGACTAATCGTTACAGAATACACCATGAACCCAGCAGTTAGTCTTCTACGTCTCCATCAAGGAAGTAGGACTATTGAGGATTATGTCGAGGAGTTTCTGGAACTTTCTCACATTGTGGATTTTAATGACGTGGCACTAAAGGACATTTTTAGGATGGGGCTTAATGAACCTGTTCGTTCATGGCTTCCTGGGGGAAAAATAAATTTTTCCCTGGCTCAGTACATTGACCACGCACTTCTGTTGAGTGGATCCTCATTTACTGTAGGAGTTGCGGATGAGCATCCACCACACCAGAGAGTCTCCGCATCCCGTCCGTCATTTCAGGAGTTGTTCACACCACGCCAAGTCCTGTTCACTCCATGCCAGCCAGATCAGTTTCTGTTCACGTCATGCCTACCAAGTCAAAAACTGCTCACGTCGTACCTGCCCCACCAGAGACTGTTCACGTCATGCCAGCCAGGTCAGTGCCTGTTCACGTGATGCCTTCCAAGCCACAGACTGTCCACACCGTGTCTGCCAAGCCAAGGCCCGTTCATGTCATGCCTCCCAGATCAGGGCCTGTTCACACCATGCTTGCCACGTCTGCCACACCTGCCACGCCAGGGCCTGTTCTCACCATGCTAGCCATGCCTGCCAAGCCAGGGCCTGCTCCCGCCACACCTGCCAAGCCAGGGCCTGCTCCCGCCACACCTGCCAAGCCAGGGCCTGCTCCCTGGCACGCCTGCCAAGCCAAGGGCCTGCTCCTGGCACGCCTGCCAAGCCAGGGCCTGCTCCTGCCACGCCTGCCAAGCCAGGACCTGCTCCCTGCCACGCCTGCCAAGCCAGGGCCTGCTCCCTGCCACGCCTGCCAAGCCAGGGCCTGCTCCCGCCACGCCTGCCACGCCAGTGCCTGCTCCCGCCACGCCTGCCACTCTAGGGCCTGCTCTCGCCACGCCTGCCACGCCAGGGCCTGCTCTCGCCACGCCTGCCACGCCAGGGCCTGCTCCCGCCACGCCTGCCACGCCAGGGCCTGCTCCCGCCACGCCTGCCACGCCAGGGCCTGCTCCCGCCAGGCCTGCCATGCCAGTGCCTGCTCCCGCCACGCCTGCCACGCCATGCCTGCCATACCAGGGCCTGCTCCCGCCACACCTGCCAAGCCAGGGCCTGCTCCCGCCACACCTGCCAAGCCAGGGCCTGCTCCTGGCACGCCTGCCAAGCCAAGGCCTGCTCCTGCCACGCCTGCCAAGCCAGGGCCTGCTCCCGCCACGCCTGCCAAGCCAAGACCTGCTCCTGCCACGCCTGCCAAGCCAGGGCCTGCTCCCGCCACGCCTGCCACGCCAGGGCCTGCTCCCGCCACGCCTGCCACGCCAGTGTCTGCTCCCGCCACGCCTGCCACGCCAGTGCCTGCTCCCGCCACGCCTGCCACTCTAGGGCCTGCTCTCGCCACGCCTGCCACGCCAGGGCCTGCTCTCGCCACGCCTGCCACGCCAGGGCCTGCTCCCGCCACGCCTGCCACGCCAGGGCCTGCTCCCGCCACGCCTGCCACGCCAGGGCCTGCTCCCGCCACGCCTGCCACGCCAGGGCCTGCTCCCGCCAGGCCTGCCATGCCAGTGCCTGCTCCCGCCACGCCTGCCACGCCATGCCTGCCATACCAGGGCCTGCTCACGCCATGCCTGCCACACCAGGGCCTGCTCACGCCATGCCTGCCATGCCAGCCACGCCAGGGCCTGCTCACGCCTTGCCTGTTACACCAGGTCCTGTTCACAACATGGCCTCCACATCAGAGACTCGTCTCAAGATGGCCGCCATACCAGAGTCTCCAGAGGATGCAGCGTTGACCATTATGGTCACGGCTATTTTATGTGTGTGGGCTGCACACACATCCGCTCCAGCCCCTGACCAGCGTCCAGAGGGGACTCCAGCCCCTGACCAGCGTCCAGAGGGGACTCCAGCCCCTGACCAGCGTCCAGAGGGGACTCCAGCCCCTGATCAGCATCTCGAGATGGCTGCCACGCCTGAGCCCTCAGCCGAGATGGCTGCCACACTAGAGCCTCGTCACGCCACGGCTGCCACTCCAGAGCCTCGTCACGCCACGGCTGCCACTCCAGAGCCTCGTCACGCCACGGCTGCCACTCCAGAGCCTCGTCACGCCACGGCTGCCACTCCAGAGCCTCGTCACGCCACGGCTGCCACGCCAGAGCCTCGTCACGCCACGCCAGAGCCTCGTCACGCCACGCCAGAGCCTCGTCACGCCACGCTAGAGCCTCGTCACGCCACGGCTGCCATGCCAGAGCCTCGTCTCACCACTACTCCATGGTCTAGAGCCACCATTGCTCCATGATCCAGGCCCACCACTGCTCCAAAGTCAGTGTCTGCCCATGTTCCACGGACCAGGTCCTCCAGTGCACCGGGACCCCACGCTCCACGGCCCAGGTCCGCCCACGCTCCATGGCCCAGGTCCGCCCACGCTCCACGGCCCAGACCCGCCATTGCCATGTCCTGTCCCCCTGCACGGGCCTGGCCCACCATCCCTCCCCCAAGACTGCCTCTGCTCCACCACCCTAATGGACTGTCATGTTTTGATTTTGTGTTCATGTTTATGATTTCATGTCTTTTATTTTGTAGTTTGATATATGTTGCTTGTTTGTGTCATGCTTCCCTTGCTCCTCATGTTCTCCCTTAGTCTATGTGTCATGTTCTCATTGGTTGGTTATGGTCATGTGGTTTTCAGTTCTGTTCTGTCATTGGTTCTCATGTTCCTTGTGTCACTTGCTCATTGGTTGCCATAGTCATGTGTTCTCTTTGTTCTTGTATTTAAAGCCATTGTCTTCCCCATATTACTTTGTTGTGTATTGTTAATGTAATCCTGCTGTCGGTGAGTCTTATAGTCAAGTCAAGTCAAGTCAAGTCAAGTCTGTTCATGTTCAAGTCTGTTCATGTTCAAGTCTGCTCATTGTCAAGTCTGCTCATTGTCAAGTCTGTTCAAGTCAAGTCTGCTCATAGCCAAGTCTGTTCAATTTCATGTCAAGTGGTTGCTTTGTTTGTTTGATCACACTGTTACAATAAACTGCACTTGGGTTCATCATCTCACCTTCAGTCTGGACTAATCGTTACAGCCAGCTGGAAAACTTCCCGTGAAATGTAATTTGTTGGTGTGTCGAGCATCAATAGTGTAATACTTAGTTTATAATCAGAATATAGTCACTTAAAATAGTCAGGCCTAGCATTAATTTAGTAATTCAAACGTAAGACGACATAAAATAAATAAATAAATAAATAAATAAAGACGTGTCTCAGTGTTCCTCCTCGGCAAAATTCAATTCGACCATCAGTTTTCACGCTTTTGTGTGAAAGAAAAGCGTCAACACACTGTAAATTAAAGATTTATTGTGCGCTTTATTAAGATTCATTGAATAAAATGTGAGTTTTCACAAGTGTGCTGAAATCATTGAGCTTGTGTTGCACTGACTGACAGCTGCTGTGATTACAAAGGGAGAGCGCGGTGTTCGCTTTCTGTGTCATTCATTCACAAGAAAAGTTATTGTTTTTCATTAGATTTTATGAGTACTTCATACTTCACCTTGACAAAATGTATTTTTTAACCTAGTAATTTTAAAGCGAAATGAAATGGCTAATATATGTGCAAATAAATGGTCCTCTGCCACCATCTGCTGGTTATAGTGGTAATTAATATGTTTTTTATTTTTAAATAAAAGTGTTTCTATCAAATGTTGGATTTCCTTGAATCGTTCGGTTTTACAAACGGGTACAATCTCAGAAGGATGAACAAATAATGTTTGTGGTCATCACATTAAAAATAACATAGTGCTGAAAAAATGTTGTGTGTGCGTGTCTAATTACAGACACTGTGTTTCTTATTCATATTCAAATGTTCCCATTAGCTTCGTCTTTTTTGCAATCAATAAAACTGGTTTACTGGCAAATTAGGCAAGTGTGATAACTGCACACTGGACAACAGTTTACCGGAAATGCCCGAGCTGGCTTAAGAAAACCAGGAAGGAACCGTGCATATGGTCCATTTGCATCCAAATCTGAGTTAAAACCGTCCTTGCCGATTAATACATTAACCACAATTAAATTTATAATTTTAAATTACAATACATTACAATCAAATAAAATAAATTTAAACATTCTGCAACTGAAGAAAATCTCAGATACTTTTATGTCTTTTAATTAATTTTATCTTAAAAATTACCATCAGACATTGAGCAATATTTTTTATGTTTTTTTGTTTTTTTTTATTACATTTTTGATATTAAGCAAATCTAATTAAATAATACAAATTTGGCTGGCAAGAAATATTTATGTCTGGCTGCTGGATTTCCTTGCAATCAGTTCAAAATGTTAATTTTGTGTCCTGCTGATGGGATTTAAAATTTGAAATGAAAATTTCTTCTGTGGCCATTCTCCATTCAACCATTCTCCACTTTGCATGAATTAGCATCTTGAGAAAGTCCTAGCGACATAGCGAAACTTTACACAAATGAAAATGACCAGATTTGAATGAGTTCACTCCGAAACCAAGAGTCCTGACCTGATGTTTATTGGCTTTATAATAATGTTCAATTGAAAAGTGCAGAAGTGCATTTCACTATGATCTCTATAGGAGGTTTAAAATTTAGGTGATTAAAGATTATGTTTTTGAAACCTTGATTGTAATAATAAGTAAACATATGTGTTACATAAAAGCCACAGACAAACATGTCAAAAGTCATGTTGTTCACTTTCACATGTAGAAATTATATATAAAATATTTTAAAAAAAAAATTTTTTTTAAATATGTCTCACCAAGACTGCATTTGTTTGATCAAAAATACAGTAAAAACAGTAATATTGTAAAATATTATGACAATTTTCTTACAGTTTTTGCTGCTTAATATTTTTCTAGAAACCATGATAAAAGTTTGGGGTAAGTAAGATGATGTATTACAACATTTGAACTTTCTATTCATCAAAAAATATGTATTACGGTTTCCACAAAAATATTAAGCAGCAAAACCTGGTTTCAACACTGATAATAATAAGAACCATTATTAATAATTGAGTACCAATAATAATTAATAATAGCTGATCAGCAAATCATCATATTAAAATGATTTCTGAAGGATCATGTGACACTGAAGACTGGAGTAATGATGCTGAAAATTCAGCTTTCATCACAGGAATAAATTACATTTTACAATATATTCACATAAAAAAAACACTTTACTTTAAATTGTAATAATATTTCACAATATTACCATTTTTACCATATTTTTATTCAAATAAATGCAGCCTTGGTGTGCATACCTTTAAAGTGTACTGTTAAATCTCCTTTTTTTGGTTTCCAAACTATCATTTTTGGAAAGTAGTATCTGTTAATGACAATATCTGTCACACAGAACGTGTTTTATAATACTGTACTGTCAAGATCAAAGCCTTTCTAATAAAATATGTTTATAAAGACTACTGGTTGCACCTGAAACTACTTGATTTTTTGTACACAAAACACACACACGGGAAATGCAAATGTTTTGTTTTACATATTATAAAACACATCGTCATACAATAGACTCATGTTTGACATTTCAAGAAAATTCATTGCTCACAGTTACAGTTAAAAGAGTGTGTTGTAAATGTGATGCTTATGTTGACCTTTCTGTTCGCTCTGTCTCAAGGGTCGAGCTCTTAATGCGGTCAGTGTAATAATGAATCTACTGGGAGACTGATTCACTTCACACAGGTGCGTATGAACCACTGTTACAAATAAATATGACAAAGCACAAAAGCCATTTCTCCATGAGATAGTGACTTTGGATACGAGTTGAGGCAGAAGTCCGCTGTGTGCTCAAGGTTGTTGAGGGAGGGAGTGCTGTTTAGGAAAGTTTATTTAGAGTTCACTGCAGGTTCTGCTTTGCATGCTTTTGCATAGCAAGGACAGAGACAGTGGCCGTGCGGCTAGGAACTGCTGTGTGAAACGGTGACACAGCAGCTAAACCACACATACATTTCTTTCTGTAAATCTATACAAGCACAGACCCCCAAATATCCATTCCCTTGTGAAAAAGAAGTATTAATAATATACTTAAGTCGGCTGCGATAGCCTAGTGGTTAGTGCACCGACATATGGCGCAAATGCGTTCATGGTGACCCGAGTTTGATTCCTGTCTCGAGGTCCTTTGCCGATCCTACCTCTGCCCAATGCTTTCCTGTCTGCTCTCTACTGTCCTCTCCAAATAAAAGCCCATAAATATAACATATAAAAAAATATGTATATATACTTAAGTGCAAACTGAATTTAATGTTTTCTGACATGTTATTTGCAATTAAATGAAAATGTATTATAGTTTAAGCTCATGTTAAATCCAAGTGCTTTTTGACCCACTTAAGTAGGACTTAAGTAGGCTACATCTTTATTTTTAATTTCATAATTACTTCTATTGTCTTTGAAATATAATTGCTGACAAGCTTTTATGGTAAACTAAAATATACATAACTGTCATTTCTATTGAAACTTGTATGTTGCGCATTTGTAATTACACATTTGTAATGATGAAGTTGCAGTTTAGTTCATTTAAAATATATTAACTTTCAATGTAATTTTGGATAACACACTAAATCTAATATTGAATAACACTTGTTTTAAAGCACAGCGAAGATTATTAAAAAACAATGATTTAAAATGTACTTTAAAACATTAAAAGTGTACTTAAGTGTGTAAAGAAACAGTCATGAAAGTGAACTCTCTTTAAGTGGCCTTTTATTTTGACAGTATTATATTATCTGCAAGTATGGTTTTGGTGTGTTTTTAATATACTTCCTAGGTTTGAAGTACACTACAAGTGCACATTCAGTACAATTAAGCGCACTTCTTTTTCACAAATCTCCCCTGAAGTTGCCGTTTAGTTCATTTAAAATATATTACCTTTCAATGTAATATTGAATAACACTTTCTTTAAAGCACAGCAAAGATTATTTTTATTTTTATGATTTTTTTTTTAAAAAAAACAATGATTTAAAATGTATTTTGAAGTAAAACTTTTAATTTGACATTTTTACAAAGTGCACTTTTTAAAAGTCTACTTAAGCGTGTCATGAAAGTGAACTCTCTAAGTACACTTAAGTGGCCTTTTATTTCGGTAGTTATATTATCAGCAAGTACAGTTTTCTAAATAGACTTCTCAGGTTTGAAGTACACTACAAGTGCACATTCAGCACAATTAAGCGCACTTCTTTTTTACAAATCTCCCATGAAGTTGCAGTTTAGTTTATTTAAAATATATATTAACGTTTGATGTAGGCTAATATTGAATAACACACTTAATGTAATATCGAATAACACTTTCTTTACAGCAAAATATTATTAAAACATGATGTAAAATGTACTTTGACGTAAAACTTTTAATTTGACATTATTAGGCCTACAAAGTGCCGTTTTAAAAGCGTACTTAAGTCCGTTAAGAAACAGTCATGAAAGTGAACTCTTGGTAGACTTAAGTGGCTTTTTATTTCCGTAGTATTATATTATCAGCAAGTACAGTTTTCTAAATAGACTTCCCAGGTTTGAAGTACACTACAAGTGCACATTCAGTACAATTAAGCGCACTTCTTTTTCACAAATCTCCGTGAAGTTGCAGTTTAGTTCATTTAATTTAACTTTCGATGTAATATTGAATAACACACTAAATGTAATATTGAATAACACTTTCTTTAAAGCACAGCAAAAAAAATATTAAAACACGATGATTTAAAATGTACTTTAAAAGTAAAACTTTTAATTTGACATTATTACAAAGTGCCGTTTAAAAGCGTACTTAAGTGTGTTACGAAACATAGTCAAGAAAATGAACTTTTCTTAAGTAGGTACACTTAATTGGCCTTTTATTTCGGTAGTATTACATTATCGGCGAGTACAGTTTTCTAATTAGACGTCCCAGGTTTGAAGTACACTACATTCAGTACAATTAAGCGCACTTCTTTTCTCTCAAATCTCCCCTCACGTTCACACAGGTGTCCTAGCAGAGTAACCAGAGTAAATATCTATTAGTAAAGCGTCTCATAACATCTTATTCACATTTTTCTGACAGTACGCGAAGCGCGCGTCTCACCCAGCAGCAGTAGCTTGAGTTCTCTCCGGGAGTCTTTCTTGTCCTTCCTCAGTTGTTTGTCAATCTCCTGATTTATCCTCTGCCGTTCCTTCTCCTCCGCAGACATGCAGCATCCAGCCATGATTCTCCCTCAGAGCCTCGATCTTCAGCACA